>NW_027271039.1:1785000-2020921 GCF_040938485.1 Diadema antillarum
CAGGAGCATACACTGTACATGATGTAGGCAGATAGGTACAATGCGTCATACTTGTCAATTTCTCCTGTTTTATCTCCTTCGTCTTTGTCGTTCCGTCCTTCTTCAGCTTCTCCTCCGTGATCGAGTCGGGAACGAGCTCGCGAATGACCTCCCCATCGTCCTCCTTGCGGGAGAACCAGCGGTTGCAAGGGAAGACGTACGTTCTCGATCCCTTTGATGAGAGAACAGCAGGGGAAACAGTGACAGGGTACATTATGAAAGGTAATCAGGAGCAGAAACATTAGGACATCACACAGAATTCATCTTAATCATCTGACCTCAATTATCTGAGTGTGTATTGTAAGAAGTTTGGCAGAGTTCATTTAATAAGATCAGAATGAAAGGAACCCTGTCTATGTTGACAAAATGACACAATTCACACATACAAAACAAACTGCTTCATGAAACTGTATATAAGCTAGCCATTTCATCTTCCTTTCTCACAAATATATTCACTGATTTTTAATCATCTCCACATTCTTGGAAGTACTTATACATTTGTCCAAAGAGATGCTAAATTGTGACATATGAGTATCTCTACCCAGAGTTAAAAAATGGAATCACATCTGACCTTTTTGTTGTCCAGCAGTTTCCGTATCTCGACCTTGTTCAGGTGCCACGCTGCTCCAAAGCCAGAGTTGTCGTGGCCGATTCTTATCTTCTCAATGGTGTCCCCAACATCTTCCAGCTGGTATCAAAGAGGAAGGGCATCAGATATTTCAAAATGATTACAATGATGTGAGCATAATGAGGCTTCTAGTATGCAGTCAGTTATTACAAAGCATTTTGATTCAATACCTACTAGACAAATAGCTTCTTCTCTTTGCTCTTTTGTTCTGTTTTTTGTTTTTACAGCCGGCAATCTGCAATACATGGAATCTATAATGAATTTATGCCCTGCAATTTTTAAAATTAAATTACCTTCAGAGGACAAATGAAGGGGGATAAAAAACTCTGAACAGGATTCTGTTTTTAAATTTCTGCTACGTCTATTTTGTCATTTTTGTTGTTTTTTGTATAGTATGTGCAGACTGTCACCAAGCGTACGCCATCATAATCCATAACAATGGGTTTGCAAATAGTTTTCTGAACATGTATAAAGACAAAATTAAAAAAAAACATCATGTCTCGGAAAGAGTTGTTTATCTCAGTCGGTCTGTTTATACCAGTTGGACATTTTATATCTGAAACAGTTTTTTATCATCGAAATTGGAAAATGACTGCCTTTTGTAATGAAATGCTGCTTCTCCATTTTGTGTATAATTGTATTTGAAATCATTTCCTACTGCTCGGGGATACACATATTATCAGTGTTGCAGTCGCGGATCAGGGCGGGGGAGCACCAGGCTCGCGCCCCATTTATTTTTTTGTTGAAACAAAAGAAATAAAAAGAAAGGAAAACGAAGCGGTGGTTGTGCGTCCCCTTTAATTTTGTAAAGGCACCTCCCCTTTGTGGAATTCTTCAATCCGCCCCTGAGTGTTGTGTGATTTTAAACGATTCTACGATACCTCGACGATGAATTTGTCGACGGCACTCCTCTCGAAGCACTCCTTCCTCTTCTTCTTGTTATCACAAAGGCTCTTCTGGACCGTCACCACCTCACGGCCGTACAGCACGATGAAGACGTCTGCGTCAGTGCCCGCCCCATTCACGTCGCTGGTGTACACGGTCACCTCGTACGGAACGTCTGGGGGAAAATGAATGGGCATTGGGAGTAGCATGAGCTACATGTCCTATCCTACTTTAACAACTGTTTAGATGCTTACTGTGGAATCACATTTGGTATACAATGCACACAGCATTTTGAATACACTGGTTGGCCAATACCACTACCTTTAAGATTTTACAATGCATGTCACTATTCAAGGCCTTACACGATGAGCTTGATGTCTATTCAATGCATTGATAAAGGGAGCCAAAACCGAAAGGGAAATGTAGATTGAATGAAAGCAGCAACGTTAATGGAACACATCAGTGAAAGTTTAAGGAAACTCAGAGAATCGATGCAAAAGTTATGAATATTTAAAGTTTTTGGTTTTGGAACTGCTGGATGAGACTACTGGAGATTATGACATATGTAGTGTGGACAACAATATAACGAAATTACAAAGAAAATTCCATAAAAAATTCACTTTTCTAGCATAATGAAAGAGCAATTGACTAATCGCTTTCAGAAAGCAGGGGAAGTAATTGCTTTAAAATACACTTTTATGTCAGCATCAAGTTGATGGAATGTGTAATTTTCATGAAAAATTAATTTTTGTTGAATTCCCTTCATATTTTCTGTATATTGCTGTCTACACATATAGTAGTCTCCTTATCCAGAGGTTCCAACACCAAGAGTTTACAAATTCATAACTTTTGCATCGATTGTCCGATTTTCCTCAAACTTTCACTGATACTGTAAAAGTGGAAATTTTCGTGGTGTTGACATTTTCACACATTTCGCGCAACAAGAAACTAGCGCGAAAATAAAAACATGCGAAATTTTTGCATGCCATATGTTCCAGTACTTACTGTCTTGATTCCGCGGAATTAAAAACACGCGAAACTCATCTTACCGGGCCAAGCGCAAAAAATCAGTCGTGCGAAAATATCTGCTTTTACAGTATGCTCTACTAATGTTGCTGCTTTCACTCAATCCACATTTCTCTTTGGGTTTGGGTTTCCTTTATTTAACCTCTACCTGTCAGGTTTCCCTGATTCCACAAGAACATACACATATCAGGATTTATCATCGGACCTACTAAATTATAAACAGTGATTCATCAGTGGACATATTAATACATGTGGCACTTACGTTTCTCATATTCTTCCATCCTAGACTCGACGGGGAAGAGTTCTCTCTCAATGAGTCCATCGTCCTCTCCCTTGTCCAGCCATCGGCCGCAGGGGAAGCACCATCGCCGGCCAAGAGAGGGAGCATCAATTTCAACCTTCTCCAGCTTCCAGCCCGCGAAGCCCCCAGAGTTGTCATGGCCGATCCTAAAATTGATAAAGACTTATGCTAATTTTCCAGATGAAAAGCAACTACAATTAGGTATTAGCTCTCCAAGTTTTCGTGGCTGCTGGTCCTACAGGTAAAGCTAAGTCATATGACACATTTTGATATTGAAATCTTGGTAAATAATACCGCTGAAAAAGAAAAAATGGTTTCTGTGCTTCTCAAGATTCCGTCACTATCAGACTTCATTTCATGCATTTTTGTTTGTTATACTCAAACTTGGTAAACTTAATGAGTTTCAAAGTACAACTAAATGAAATGAAATACGATACGTGAGATGGAAGTCTCTTTTTCCTTTTCTGAACAAATATGCTTTCTTCGAGATCCTGTGTCCTTTTTTGAAAACATAATGATGGCAATAATCATGTAGCATTTAATCCATCCAGTTTGATTAATGGCAAAGTTATATAAAGTTAATATATGACATATTGGTTTCTTATAAGCAAAGGGCTGAAACAGCTCACAATACTTTAGTACACTGCAACAATCTTCACCCTACGGCTCTGACAATTCATTTAACAGCAGGATGTGCTAATTCAAGGTGCATACATATTCAAGAGAGATCATAGTGTTAAGGCACTCTTTTCCATACCTGACTTTTTCAAGTTCTCCAATGTCGACCGCTTCGACGACAAACTCGTCGGTGTTCCCCCGCTCGAACTTGTCGCGGTGCGTCTTGGACGCCTTGAGGAAGTGTTTGCCAGTGTCGCCGTTCTCTCCGTACAGCGTGATGTAGACGTTGGCATCGGTGCCAGAACCTCTCTCGTCACACGTTGTCACATACACATTGAATGTTTGCATGGTAGCTGTGAAAAAAAGAGTGAAAAAAAAAAAGAAATCATTGCCTGAAAAAACAAAATATACTATTAAAAAGTATTAGGCAAGCTAGTTACTGATATACACTGATCATTATACGAGTGTATAAATGCATACTAAATAATTTTCATCCCCTGAAGCTATCTGCAACAGTCCGCTGAAGTTCTACAAATACAGTGTACGTATTACCTATCACATATCAAGATTGAAAGTTTTCATATACAAATGTACAATGTAGTTGAATACCGTTGCCATTAAGCAAAATTAAAAGGGCAGGATGAAATTCCAACCAGACTACTGTGTATTCCATTTTCCCCTTTTGAACAATTTGCACAGGCACCATTCATGATGTGTTATCAGAATCATAAATGTATTAGTCTAGATTGCTCCATACTTTTTTACACTTTAATGGATATCAATGTAGCATTCTAGATCATCTAATAAAATATTAGATTTTTTTTTTTCATTAAAGTCATATTAAAAGTAATCTAAAATATTCTTGATATTCCTCTTATGGTAAAGAGTAGTTCGTACATTTATGAATAGTGAATACAAGAGCTAGAGCCTAGCATTTCAATTCAGAGTGCTCCACTAGAAATCAAACTTGAGGTTGGAACTGAAAACACAAGTCTGAAGCTTACACTTCAACTCGAGACCGATGTCCTCACGGATCGACGTCGACGACTTCCTGCGCTGGAGGGCACGGGCGATCACCTCCTTCTCGACGGGGATGAGCTCGCGGGCTATCTGACCATCATCTCGATTCGTGGCAAGCCATCTCTGACAGGGGAAGTAGTATCTGAGAATCAAAGGAAAATGAACAAAGTGTAACCATAAAAACAATGCCAAGCACGCATGTCGCTGTTGGGACAACAAAATCTTGTATCTCAAAGTTGTTAAATGTTTGGGAAAGCAAAAAAAAACATGGCAGACGAAGCACTATACCAGATGGGATCATCTTTCCTTTTAACATGCCACTGTGGCTTCATCTTGGGGGGTAAGACAGCTTGGATTTGGACAGGACATTACTCAAGTGATTTCAAAACAATTTTTAATCAAATAAACTTTCAATTCATCTTAGAATTACATGCTGTTGTTTTTTTTTTTATATATTCTATAAGAGGTTCCTTACTATCTCATAAACAAAAACTATACCACCACTTCAATCTGTTAATTTATTGGTACCAAAGATATGCTACTACTACTGGAAATTGATGAAAATATTGCTATTATTTCAATGCCTCATGCATATGTTTTACAAACACAAGTAGTTCCTGATTATACTGAATTCCAGACCAAACATCTAATACCACAGGATTACTTACACAGCATTTATTCTCTCTTGTATATCATGACAAAGTTCTCTGTAGATGTCACTACTCTCACCTGACATTGTTCTTTGGGTCCTCAATCTCGACCCTGTCCAGGAACCAATCAGAGCCCACGTTTGCATTGTCATGGCGAATCTTCACCTTCTTCAGCACACCGAGGTCAGCTGCTTCCATCGTGAAGACATCTTCCTACAGGGTAGAGATAGACACATTCTCTGTGTTTTGGGGGTCATTTTATTTAATTTATGGTAGAAATACACGAATAGGTATAATCAAGCCAAGATATATTTTCAGTAATCACCAATATTTGCAACCCTGCTTTTTCTTTACATTCTTTTCCTATCAAAATAAATGCAGAGAGCCATCCATTTCCTAATAAATGTTATTTATGTTACTTTGATTCTGGTAGATGGGATTACTCAACTCTTTCCCCACTTTCAAAATTGGTCGAGGTGTCTCGTAGTCATTTTTAAAACAAAGTACAAAGTAAACTTTTATTTTTCCAAAATACAGAGCTACCAAGTCTCACCAATTCTGCTTGAGACTCACGCATTTAGGGTCTGTCTCACGATCTCACGCATGGCACCCATTTTTCTCACGCATCGGGTGAAGTCTGCAACTTGGGCCAAAAATAAAGAGCATAGCTCAAAGGATTAAAGTGATAGTTGCAATTGAAAGTATATTTCCCTTTTGTCTTTCATAATAAGTAAAAAATAGTCACTGAAGTATGCACCAGATTGCAACATTAAGAGCTAATAATTAACTCTTAATGTGCCAGACCCGAAACCCCTAACGTGCCAGACGTTTTTACCCAACGCCAGAAAGTTTTCGAACTGGATTGACAATGTAATTTCAAAGTGTCATATCTTTGAAACTATTGACTGTTTTGAATTGAGTTCTACACAACAAATATCAAGAAATAATTGGTCTTTCGTGTCATGTAGTCAGTTTGCTGTAATATCTATCTGAACCTGAAATATTGCACAAATAATCGATATCATTAAAAAGTTAATATAAATTTTTGTGTAGTATGTAAAGAAAGAGTCAGTCATGATTTTTCTTCAATAGAACGCTCCCTTGACTCTGTGAGAAAAATTTAGAGCTACATTTCCTCTTTCAAATGATAACAGATTTGTCTTCTAGAGTTGTATAATTCCAAAGATATTGGCAGTTCAATTTGTCTTTTCAATTTCTTTTTCTGCCTCGGTAATTCATTTCCAAATCTAAGTCCTGTAGTCCCAGATCTTGTATTTGAAACTAAAGTAAATCCCGGGTCCTGGAATAGTGTCTTTTGTCCACTTGAGAAGGAAGCACCTACTAATCCTTTTTTTGTCTATGCAGACTGCAGGCCGGCGCACTCTATTGAAATCGGCAGGCCTTTGTTTACAGGTCTACTTTCCGTCCACTGTACATGTGCATAGACAAGAACAAAAGCGTGTTCTTCCTTTGTATAGGTGCTAGCGTGGGGACGATTAGTGAAGTTCACCAAGACAAAAGGATGAAAGACTTGACCGACGAACGAAAGCTTGACCCTCTTTGAGGGACAAAATGAAAGTTGCTCCCGCAGGAGAGCACCCAAGCAGAACAATGCGAGTGGAAATGCATAGACAACACACGCAAATTCAGTAGCATACACACGCGTGGTTTATCAATGAGAATTTTGATCTATATACAGCTCGCAGAGGGTGCGCTCTCTGCCGATTTTCCAGACGCGAAAAAAATACATCTTGCTGAAAAAACATGTATTTACTCAACATTTTCCTATGCAAGTATACTCATATTTTTAGTGCAAATGATGCCTATGCTAATCAGCTACCAGTACATATCAGTGGCAGTTTCTTGGTGTAACGTATTATGGTACCACGAGAACTTAAATGACCAATTTTTTTCGCGCTCTTCTTAGTCGCCGATTGGCGACCATGGCACGTAATAATAATAATAATAATAATTGCATTTATATGGCGCTTCATACTGACGTTTCTAAGCGCACTTTGCTACTCATACAAATAGATTAGAAAACACAATAACATTAACAAAATCAGCATTAACAGTAACAAAAGAAGAAGAAAGAAAAGAAAAGAAAAGAAAAATACATGTGATACAATGGTACAATAATTGATAACTGTGTGCGCCTCCAGGAGAAAAAAAAAAAAAAAAAAAATTACAACTGATTAAACAGGTGAGTTTTAAGAAGAATTTTAAATGATCCGACAGATGAGGCATTCTGAATATACAGAGGGAGTTTATTCCAAAGAGTGGGAGCAATGGAAGAGAAGGCTCGGTCACCATAACGGGTTTTTGTACGTGGGCCATGAAGTAATTGGAGAGAGGAAGATGAACGGAGGGGTCTGGCAGAAGAGGAGGAGCGGAGAGAGACTAGGTTTTGAAGATATATGGGTGCAAGATTATGTGTGATTTTGTACGTCAGAAGTAGGATTTTGAAAGTAATACGGGAATGGACTGGAAGCCAATGTAGTGAGCGGAGAACAGGAGATATATGGTCATGTCTCCTACTAAGGGAGACTAATCTAGCGGCTGAATTTTGGATACGTTGGAGAGGAGATATGTGAGAAAGAGGGAGGCCGGCAAGGAGGGAGTTGCAGTAGTCCAGATAGGAGGAGACGAAGGCATGGACGAGCCGCTCAGCTGATGATTGATCAAGCAGACGCCTGATCTTCCCTATTTTGAAAATACCCCATGATGCAGACTTACAAATGTTTGTGATATGGTGTTTAAGAGTTAAGTGTTTGTCCAAAGTAAAGCCAAGGTCTCTAACACAGTCAGAGACCTTAATAATCCCATCCCGAGTAGTTAGATCTGGTAGAGGAACTGTGCTCCTAAACTGTGATGAGAAATGGATGAGTTCAGACTTGTCTTCGTTCAGACGGAGTCTGTTGGCAGTGGACCAGGCTTTGATGTCGTTGAGACATTCTCTCAGTGAATTAACAGCAGCAATCCTATCGCCAGGTGACATAGTTATGTAAATTTGAGTGTCGTCAGCATACATAGCGTAGTTGACTCCATGATGACAATTGATGATTCTGGTGAGTGGACCTGTATAGAGGAGAAAAAGAAGGGGGCCGGCAACGGATCCTTGCGGAACTCCGCAGCTGATAGGACTAGGACGTGAACAGGTCCCATTGATTATCACCCTCTGTGTGCGATCTTGAAGATATGACTTGATCCATTGGATGGCAGTGCCTGTGATGGAGTAGTCATTACTAAGTCGTTGTAGTAGCAACGTGTGGTCGAGCGTGTCAAACGCAGCCGAATAGTCAAGAAGAAGAAGAGCAGCCTCATTGCCCTTGTCGACAGCAAGAAGGAGATCGTTGAGCACTTTCAACAAGGCAGTTTCTGTTGAGTGGAGGTTGCGGTATGCTGACTGGTTTGTAGGACTGGTTTGTAGGACTAAGGTCGCCGTTCGGCGACCATGGCACGTTAAGAGTTAAATAAAGCTCCCAACCATGGGAGGGGGGAAACCCCCCTCGTTCGTACGCGCATGCGCAGGCGCCAAGAGGCCGAGTCATGAAAATCTCACTCACAAAAATTCTTTGAACTTGGCATATCTGAAAATATAGGCTCTTTATTTCACAAGCATATTGTGCTCTACTTTCTCTATTCCTTTTCTATTTCATGATTTGGGTGGGCGATGTCTGCTTCTTGAGTGAATGTACAGCATGTAGGTAACCAGTTTGCTTTATCAGACTCATGATGGATTACACACAACATACACAGTCTGAGGAGGGCTAGGGACACAGAACAATGAAAACAAAAGGGGTGGGTTGAAAGTCAAAGGCAGGGAGCCAAACAGGTAAGGGAAGGGATTAAAGCAAGGGGGTGAACGGACAGAAGGCAGAGGTGGGCCAGTGATCATCCCAATGATCATAGGGGGCAACCTGTGAAGGGAAAAGATGAATAGGGAGGTAACATCAAACAAGATACAGAACAGAAGGATAAAGAATAGGAAAAGAGTGAATAGTGACAGCCTGAGCAAAGCTGTTGGTTCACCTCTGCCTTTCGTCTGTTCACCCCCCCCCCCCTGCTTTAATCCTACTCTCTAATACCTGTTGGGCTCCTTGCCTTTGACTTTCAACCAACTCCTTTTGTTTTCATTGTCCTGTGTCCCTAGCCCTCCTCAGACTGTGCTTGTTGTGTGCAACCCTCATGTGATAGCTTCCCTACATGTTTGTCATTTTGCCTTAGGTAATTCTTTAAGTTATTTACCGTAAAAGTGGAAATTTTTGCGGTGTTGAAATTTTCGCGCATTTCGCACAACCAGAAACTAGCGCAAAAATAAAAGCACACAAATATTTTTGCTTGCCATATGTTCCTGTGCGTGATGTCTTGATTCCGCGGAATTAAAAACACGCGAAACTCTTGTTACCCGGCCAAGCGCGAAAAATTAGTCGTGCAAAAATATCCACTTTTACAGTATCAGGTCAAAGATCATCTGCACTCTAGACAAACTACCCACCTGATTCCTCTCAAATTTGTTCACACTCGTCTCTGAGTCCTTCATGCTGCGCTCCCCCGTGTCACCCTTCTCCCCGTAGACGTTGATGAAGACGTTGGCATCAGTCCCTGCCTGGAAGATGTCCCCGGTAAAGATGTGAACCTTGTATGTTCTCACTGGTAGGGGAAGGGAAAGAGAGGTAGAGAACTTATCTGTTCATGAGGAAGAGGTGAATTCATCACACGTTTAAGTTCAATGCCTCTCTCCTGTATCCAAGCTGACCAGAATGCCATCGCAGAAGGGCAAAGAATAAATTAGAAAAAAAAAAAAAATCTATAATGTTTAATTGATCATATAGTTTCTAAACCCCAAACCATGTAGCGTTTTCTAAATTTGTAGTGATTTTCTTTTTTGAGCCTTGGTTTTGTTGTCATCTAACCTTTTCTTTTTTGTATTTTTAAAAGGGGGAGGGTCGGGGTTAATAAGGAGAAAAAGGGACACTGTAAAATGGTCGAGAGAGGGAGACTCACTGATGAGAGAGTTCCTCCGAAGCAGCTTGCCATTCATGTCAGTAGGAACCAGCTCCCTCACAATCTGCCCATCGTCCTCGCTCCGGGCCAGCCACCTATTACACAGGAAGACACACTTGTCCGTCTCCGGTGGGGCTCCACCCTCCTCTCTCCCTCCTTCCTCCTCCTCCTCTTCAGAGATTGAATTCTTGTCTTCCTCCTCATCCTCTTCCTCAAAATCATCATCGCTGTACCTCCTGTAATCGTCATTGCCGTTCTTGTCTCCGCGGCGACGGTCCTCCTTGCGCTTCTTGCCCTTGTTCGTCTTGGTCTTGGATTTAGACTTGGACTTGGAGTGTCGCTGCTTTTTCCGCTTCGGTGGGAACCGCTCAATTATCACCTGAGGTGAGGATGAAAGATGGAATATTAATTCTCGACATAATTGGCTGGAATGATAGGGATGATAGGGTGGCCATATAGACATGAAATCCTGAATATTCAAATCTTCCTAATAGGCAGATCTGAAATAAATTAATTGCACACAGCACATCTGTTACGCTGGAACTCTGATGTTGTACTTTATTTGTGGTTCTCAGACACAATATAACTAATAGAAAAAATAACATTTCTAAATTTTGACATGGCATCATCAAAAGGGACACTCACATTGACTCTTAAATGCTATTTAATTTATGTACCAATTGAAGTTTTCAGGCAGAGCAGAGGGGCTTGACTTATTGCAAATCTTATGACTAATAAAAGTATTAGTTAACTCTAAAAAAAAAAAAAAAACTAGATATATCGCTATGGCTACTGATATGCCTCCGCCATAATGCATGGTTCTCCCAGGGAGGTGGAAGAAGATGGAGATGGCACTCTGAGAGCTTCCCTCAGAGAAAAAAATCAAGTGGTCTTACACCGATTACGTCTTGAAATCCAACCCTCATTCTGTGATAAATATGTCAAAATCTGGCCTTATCGGTCCACCCATCACCCTCCGGCGCACTAGAGTGACGCAACATGATCTCCTTTCCAGGCCTTCCATAAACACACGCTCGTAAAAATCGGGCTTTGAAGCGATGCGTGGCACCGACAAAATGACGTCATATTCAACATTTTGGCAGTCTATTACATTCAGTGAAAGATGTCCCCCTTCGAAAACTACAACTTATGGCGCAAAAATTGGGTAGCGTGGTATGTCTATACCTTTCGCTGGTTCAGCAGACTGTGCTGAGGAGATTGCCGTTTGAACCAGCGAAATCGGTACACAAACAACGGAGTTACTGAGCAGTTAGTTTTGTGCGCTAGAGATGTCATCATATTGTTTCTGTATCGATTATGAGAAATTCCGCACATTTCCGCAATTTTTTTATAGTTAGAGAGGTAGGCCTGACCTTGATCTTCAAAATGATATAAGTTACATGAGCGTGTTCGAGCGTGTTTTCAAACAGTTCGAGTGTAAAAGTAGTGCTTCATAAAGACCGAAGCGGGATTTTTTTCGTCTGCACCCGAGCGAGCTGGGGCTTTTCAGCGTACTCGTCGGGTTGTTGTAAGGCCGCCGCGTAGGCGTCGGGACAGCGTTCGTTGCCGTTGTTTCGGTGAATTTGAGTTACTAGTAAACACATATTGGAATGTAAAGTTGAGTGTTAAAAAGTGTAAATTAGACATATCAGCCTTTATTATAATAATTTTCCGTAGAGAATTAAAGATGATATCTACAAAAGCCTAGATGTATGATGCTGTAAGTTTATTTTAGGGGGGAAACAGAGCTTAGTATACAGCGTTTCGCCTCACTCTCCCTCGATCATTCATCGGTAAATACCGGTAATCGGCTTGACTCTACCCCATGCTAACGTTACAAAAAATTGAATTAAAAAGTAGTAGAGTACACCTCTGGAGCTAGTAGAATCTAACGTTTAACAGTGGTTAGATTCTAGTTTGTGAAATACTAGAGTCTACTAGCTACATTGTAGGACTAACGTTAGGTATGCTTTACTAGGCAGCATACCTGAGGTGACGCTGCGCTAAACAGTGTCCTGAGCCTTGCCCTTGCCTTGGCCTCCAATTTCCAAGCCAAGGCCCAACTAACTTTCTGAGTTTCAGTTTCAATTGTAAATCAAATCTCGTTAAGTTGCTGTGTCAATGTGATTTTGAATTTGCTAAAGAAGCAATTCCTCCTCAACAAACTCGTCTCCGTCAAAATCACGATCGCCAGAACCACCACCACTGCTTTACACCACTGCTTACACTCTAGAGTTCTGTGCTCACACCGTAGGACGCCATTTTATTCCCTGACCACAATGCATTTCGCGTCGTGAGTTTCCGCCACAAGATTTACGACTTGCAGTGCGCCGAGCGTGAGTAATGGGATTACGGGAGGGGGAAAAAAACGCTGTCGGGGCCACGCATGACTTCAAAGGAAACTCAAAAGAGCACACTCCATCTTTCTTCCACCTCCCTGGTTCTCCTAATAGGTCTATAGTACAATGTCTTGACAATGTGTGATGACAGTTTCACACAATTGGCAAAATATTAAAATGACAGGTTTGACACAAATGTGCTGAATGTTCACTTTCCTAGAACTAGGTTCAATTGGATGAATGATTAAAATGTCAGAGTGCAGGTATTTGGGGAACTGATGATTTTTACTTGACTTTTGACCCTTTTATAAGTCTATGCATTGAGTAATTTTGAAGGTATTGAGAAAAAGTATAATTTCAGTATCAAATGGGAAAATAGCATTATCTAAACCTGGCCTTTGACCTTTGACCTCACAGTTCCAAAGAGAATCAATGTTAGGTTGAACATGCATAAATATGTAAGTTTCATGATGATACCTTGAGTTACTTTCAAGATATGGAGGAAAAAGTGCAATTTAGCACTTCCACTTGACCTTTTACCTTTTGACCTTTGACCTTTTGGCAAGAAACTTCCCCCAAAATATATATTGGGTAATACATGCCATACATCAAGTTAAAAAAAAAAAAAAAAAACCTTCAGGCATATTGCATTTTAAGGAAAGTGGTGATATTTTGAGGAGCTGACCTTGACCTTTGACCCCCTGACCTTTGACCCATGACCCCCAACTTCCCTAGATAATCACTGCCCATCGGTACAAGCATATATACTAAGTTCCATGAAGATACCTTGAACCATTTGTAAGATATGGAGAAAAACATGAAATTTCAATTTTTTTTTTCACAAAATAACCTGTGACCTTTGACCTTTGACCCTGTGACCCTAAAATCCACACAAAGTATTATCCCCTAAGGATATACCCTCATACCAAGTTTGATGTAAAACCACCACATGGTTCTTGAGATATCGACAAAAACAAAACGGGACGGACGGACGGACGGACGGACGGACGGACGACCCGAAAACATAATGCCTCCGGCCACTTCGTTGCGGAGGCATAAAAATGTTACAACAGAATTCCTAGGATACTGGGACATTACAAACTGTAAAATATTGGAATATATGTTGCACTTGTACATCAAATTGCGAAGATAAACTATGCACAAATATTAAGAGCATACAATATCCATCACACATAATTATGGCACTACACCCAGGCACTGGGGAATTTTGCAGTAGTTCTCCATCACAGGCAAGTAAACAAATGCATGAAACTTTACTTTAAAAGGGCTTAGGTAATACAAATGATTTCCGTGCACATAGGAGTTAATAACAGACTATTCTGCCCTACTTTGGCAAAAGGAAGCAAGTGACATGCCATCCAAATTGGAGTTATTGATGTTTTCACAATTCACATAATGAGCTCTTTTCCAGGCAAAATTTCATGCAGAAACACTCATCCTACTAAGGTTAGATAAGACATCATGACAGTCCATTGACGTCAGTGTAAATGACATATACATTTTGCTCTTTTATGAGAAATGTCACTTTTGTCACTTGCTTCCTTTTGCCAAAGTAGGGCAGTATTGTGGGCGGTGGCATTTTTGAGGAAAAATAATTTATACAAGAGATATTAAAGCATGTACTGACCTTGTCTAGAAACCAGCCGGCGAAACGCCCCGCTCCATCGTGACCTATCCTGATCTTTGACAGCGGGCCTACATCCTCTGCTTCGATCTGTGGAGAAAGAAAAAGATTGACAAGACAGACGTTAGAGCGCCCTCATGTGTTGCTGGGAAGACATTGATACACCTCACCACCTTTTCCAATATAGAAACTCATTGAAGGCTAGTGCCTAGTATAACATGCCGACAGGTGTCTATGGAAAATGTGTGCTGGAGCAAAATCAGTCCATCCTAAAGGGGTTAAACTAACCAAAATGATCTGGTTTACTTACAAATGCACTTTACTGGGGAAACAAACAGCTTATAATATGTCATTCAATCAAAGATTCATGATCTTGAAAGCATTTTTTCATCTTTGTGACTGACCTTGGTAAATCTTCCTTTGAATAGCCAAGAGAAGCCATCACAAAAGCCATGATTGCATATTGCCAGAAAACTATATTTTATCTTTCTTGCTCTCAGTACGAATCTCTCTTGAGAAATCTTCTAATCGTCTTCTCACCTTAAACTTGTCTGTCATGTTCCTCTCAAAGTTGTCTGTTCTATTCCTCAACTGGAATTCTTCCGTCTTGCTTCCCTCGTCACCGTACATCGTCAAGAAGACGTTGGCGTCCGTCCCCGCTCCTGACCTGTCACCGGTGAACACAGTTATCTCATATGGAATTCCTACAACAAAAAGAAACAGACGAGAAGTCAAAAAAGGATTTCAGAGTAAAAGGATATATCATTTCACTCTTATGAATCATGGAGATGGGACTAGCATTTTCACTTGTTGAAGACATTTCTTGTTCTGAAATCCACACGACTGGCACAAAAAAGGAACCAACGAAAACTCTTAAATCAACATTTCACTAAATTGAATTCTTTTTGCTGACAGTCATATTTCGACATCACACTGTCATGTGCATAAAACACAATAAACAGAGTGCGAACTTGCATGACGAAATTGGTTGAAACCGAATGCTTCCAACTAAAGCTAAGAAAGGAAAGAAGCTAAACATTCACGCTCCTTGAGGTTACGTGGGAAGGTTTTTCTGTGTGTGTTTTGTTCTGTTTTTTTCATTGTCTTTCCTATTCAAACACTGAAAACTTTAAAACTTGTGTCTTCATAATCAAGCATAGTCAGGTGTACAAATTCAGATGTTGGGCCATCTACTGTTAAAAGAGATGCAAGCTTTTCTATACTTTCTATACTATTCTATATGCAATTCAGACTGAGGAAAATGTTCAAGAAACAAAAAAATGAGGCTCGAAATCCGAGACTACAAATCTCATATCACTCACGGGGCTTGGACTTCTTGAAGTTTGACGGGTGGAGCTCGATCTCGATTTCGCCGTCGTCCTCATCCTCCGCCAGCCAGCGATGTGCGGCAAACATGTAGTTCTCCCCCCGGGAGGGGACATCAATCTCCACTTGGTCCAGGAACCACCCTGCCCCTGGTCCAGACCCATCATGACCAATCCTCATGTATTCAATCTATGATAAAGGACAAATGACATGTACATGTATAAGCTGAAATATACAACAGTTTTCGATCACTCAAATCGTTTTCAAAACAGGCTTTGCAGTTTCTTGTTTGTTTCTTGTTTGTTTGTTTGTTTTTAATCTGTTGTTTGCATTGGTTATATGGCACAAGTATGGCACTAATACAGCAAATGACTTCATACTCTCATTATGAACATGGTTGGTACATTTGTATCAACCTAGTAAAGTTTTGAGAAACACTACATGTACTAATGGGTTACTGATGGCCTATATCCCCCATGCAATATTACATCAGACTGTGCATAATCGCCAATACACCTAAACATGAAGAATTGATTGCACACAAATTACACGTAACTGAATTCTTGTCAATTTGGGGTATTTGCGATAAAATCCGCCAAGGAAGGGAAATATAATAGAAAAATATGGATTTGTTTTTGGTTATCATAACTTTGAGAGTATTCCTTGTTATGAAAAGAGTGAGTCATCATCTGATGATGCACTTACTTTTACAATTTTAGAAAAAAATGGTGTTTACTCCGATTTGCCATCAAACTCTTGACATAAATCGTCCCTGGGGCGACAAGACCTTGTATCTACAAAATGTCAAATGTTCAGGAGAGCCAAAAAACATGGCAGCCAAAACACTATAGCGAATGGGATAGCCTTTCCTTTGACATGCCGTGGTGGCTTCATTTTCAGAGTAAGACAGTTGGGATTTGGACAGGACATCACTTTAACCCGTTTTCTGACCATTAATGCAAAAAAGTCATTTTCACCAAAATTTCAGATACAAGGTCTTACGTCTTGTCTCCCCAGCGACGATGTATTCTTATCATCACCATATTAAAGTGAATCCCTGAAGGAATGACACAATTATGGCAGCCTTGTTCACACTACAAAGTCCTTCTACTCACTTTGCCTATGTCCACTGCCTCCAGTGTGAACTTGTCCACACGGCCCCTCTCAAACTTGTTCTTGGTGTTCTCTGACTGCTTCAGTGGGATCAGCCCCGTGTCTCCGTCCTCGCCGAAGAGCTTCACGTAGACATTGGCGTCAGTTCCCGCCGCACGCTCATCCCCCGTCTTTACAGAAACGTGATATGAGGTGGCTGTTGGGAAGAAACAGATATTTAGAAATTGCTTCAATATCAAATTCTCTTGATTCTTTTGGTCATTTTGTACATTTGAATGTTTGAGAAAGAGGGAAAAATAAGAAAGGGGTGAAATTGCATATACTAAGGCTTGACATGAAAAGCATCATGTGGGACTACAAGATAAGTGAAAATAATTTCAGATGCACACTTTGGAGGGCGAGGGAGACAAGAGTTACAAAAAAACTGGCAACATTGTTTTCATCTTGAACTCTCTTGATTTTGTTCTCATCACATCAATTTTTATTATCTAATCTATGTCTTTCTTGTTTAAAGTACATTAGTTAGAGGCAAACTGCACAACTGCACTTTCAATTTTAGCTTTTGGTGAACACTATAATGTAAGCTTACTTCAGAAGAACTATTTCTCTGTCATCATAGAATCTCACTCAGGGGGTCATTGCCATCTTGTATGACCTCGCAAGAGTCGATACATATAAATAGTAAGCAAATAATCAACGTTGGTGAAGGTGATGGGACAAACTATCACTTCCGAGGCGACCTGGATGTAGCTATCTTTCCAAAGCGCAGCTGAGGAAAGATAGTGTACACATTCAGATCGCCGAGGAAGTGATAGTTTGTCTAATTGCCTGAACTAAAAGTTGATTATTAGCTTTATATTCCACATCTAGGGTCCTAGACATTCCCATTTTATTCCACATCTGAAACCGTTTTAGCTGTCTTTAGGTATCCTTAGGGCTTAGGCTACGTGTGCGCTTAGATGACAAAACAATGAATTTGCTGCGTGCACCACGCGGCACTGAAGTGAAAGTGCGTTGCACTGTGTACTATCAAGTGACCTAATGATAGTCCACAGTGCAACGCACTTTTATTTCGCGCGTACTCATCTCGCGTTAAGACTGTATGGACTGCCAGAGATCAGCAAAACAAACAGCTGTCTTTATAGATGACAAAACAATGAATTTGCTGCGCGCACCGTGCGACACTAAAGGGAAAGTGCGTTGCACTGTGTACTATCAAGTGACCTAGTTCTTCTCAGGTGAGTGATGGGCAAAACTACGCTTTATCACATGATCAGCTCTTGACCAATCCTATAACAAGATTCTTAGTATGTGGAATATAATATCTAATATAACTGTTGATGCCAGCTTTTCTCTGGTAGAAGGCCATGAGATGACTTACTGCTGAGAAGCTGCGAAGCGCCCTCTGGAACCAGCTCTCGGACAATCAAACCATCATCCTCATCCCTGTCAAGCCACCTGTGACGATCAACAGAAAAAAAGTCACCAGTCGAATGAATGAATGGATGAATGAATGAATGAATGGATGGATGGATGGTTGGATGGATGAATGGATGGATGGATGGATGGATGGATGGATGGATGAATGGATGGATGGATGGATAAATGAATGAAAGAACTAATTAGTTAATCAGTGGATGAATGGAAGAATAAATGTACACTACATGGATGAATTAATAAATGAAGGGATGAGTTGATGAATGGATGAATAAATGGATGGATGAATGAATTAGTAAATCAAAGAATTAATCAATCAATTAATCATAGATCTATTGGAAGACATCACTGCACTTGTGAAGCACAGTGAAGTTGTAGCAGTGAACAGAAAAAAAGACAGAACGTGCTTCGCAGTGGCATAAAATCTATTCAAATTTGAATCTTATATTCTGACATAATTATTCCTTTTTCTGACTAATCTTTATTAAAACTTCAAGGTTTCACATGTATTTTATGTATCATTCTGTAATGTTCACAA
Source organism: Diadema antillarum (assembly GCF_040938485.1). Lineage (NCBI taxonomy): Eukaryota > Metazoa > Echinodermata > Echinoidea > Diadematoida > Diadematidae > Diadema > Diadema antillarum. The sequence continues at coordinate 1,803,573 of NW_027271039.1, forward strand.
AATTTGTCTCTGAATTTTCCAAGTTTTTGCAAAGAAAGAGATATGTCCGTAGCAAAGTTGTTATTTTTCAGTTACCTTTTGTTCGTTTGTTTGTTTTTGAGGACTGTCCATCTTCAGTTACAGTTTTATTAAACATATCAAAAGCTCAAAATGCAACAAAGGGTCAAAGGTCAAGGGTCAACCTTCTCACCTATTGCAAGGGAAGACCACTTGGCTCTTGGGTTTTCCCATCTCTGTGACGACGACCTTCTCCAGGTACCAGCCTGACCCCGCCCCGGTTCCGTCGTGCCCGATGCGGATTCGGCGCAGCTGCCGCAAGCTGACAGCTTCCAGGACAAACTCATCCACCTGTTGTAGGGTAGCGAGACGAATGGTGTTACAGCAAAGATTCCTATCGGGCTTACTGTATCTGATACAGGTTGAAGGGACTGTACAGTACTGGTTGAGGTGAGGATTCAGGTTTATAACATTTTTTTTGGGGGGGGGGGGGGAGGGGGTGAAATAATGAGAAACCTCTTTAGAAATATGAAAGAGCATGTTAGTAATTTCAAGAAGGATTCCATGTTCATTTGATGAAAATTGGCCCTGAAATGGCTGAGATATCCAAACAAGCGATCCTAATAAAATTGACAGGCCACAACTTTCATTTTGTTTTTCCTTGCTTTTAGATATTGTCAGTCATTTCAGAACTGATTTTAATCAAATAAACTTTGGATTCCCCTGAGAATTATAATATGCTCCTTAAAATTTCATAGAGTGGTCTCTAAATATCTCACAAGTTGTTACAAGCTGAATCCTCACCTCAACCAGTACTGTACAGTTCCTTTATTATACAGTACAACTTACTATTATTACAGAGGTTTTTCTTGCAATCATAATTGTATGATATGGATTGGGCAAGAATTTTGTGCTACATTGTATGAAGCACATTTAACATGCATGCATAAAGTTTGTTTAAAGCATTCTGAAAATAATTGCAACATGTCTTTGCTCTGCACAGTATGCTACAAACTCTTGGGATAGTTCCATGCCCAGAGAAGCAAGCAGCAAATTGCATCATTCTCCTTCTTTTAATTCCAGGCAAAATTATGTGCACTTTTAATCCAAATAATAATTAACTTAGAAAAAAACACAAATCACAAATATAAAAACAAAAACAAAATGAAAGTGAAAATCATGGAGGGAAAAAAGAGTTATCACAAACCAAAACTACACATGTGAGCTTCAAACATCTTTGGTGTAAAAGTAAAGTAACAAATGATATTCAATGTAGTGTTTGCCTTATTCTTTTCTTTTCTTTTTTTTTGTGGGGGGGGGGGGGAGTAAACATGCATGGTAGTTCTGCATGAATGCAATCATGCAATGAATAGCAAAACTAGTGAAGCATGTGTGTACAAGTGTTCTCTCATATGATTGGGATGCATTATACCGTACAAGGTTTGTGCAATCACATATGAACAGAAAATAAATCATTCACATGCATTTAATTCGGTACACACTGCATACATGTAAGCATTTGTACATTTACATAATTATGTAGTACAATGCAATTGTCCACGCTACTCCACTCTAATGCACATTTTAGACATATTTTGGAGATTTTATATCCATTAGTATGCATGATATGAATCATAATCTTTACACTAAGATATATTGAAACTTCCCGGAATGTTATCCTGGTTTCAAACCTATACTGAATTCCATTAATTTATTCTGGCAATAAACATAGAATTGAATGAGATAAGTGTCAGGCACGCTACAGCATTATCACTCTACAAGGGGGTGGGGGGATGCAGGCAAAATAATGTGAATACACATTATGTACAAGTAAAGACCTGTCATGCAAAGCAGATCTCTATTCCCAAATTTGGGACTGCACAGGTAAAACATGTACATAGTAAATTCCCCCAGAATTTTCCCAAGACATTTCCTTAAAATCACAGCAATTATCAGTAGCAACACAATTATCTAAAGTGTATTTGTGCAAAAAATCCTATGAAAACCAATTAATAGTGAATGTTCGTGCACTCTAAATATATAATCTGTACATGCATACCTTACATACAATGTACAAGGCAGCACTTGTTGTAGCATTTCTTTCACAATGTATTACAGTTCAGCACTGAATTGTTCTGCAGCTATTGAAATATTATACCAATCAATTTCGTCTTTTTTAAAGCACGACTAGAGAGCAATTAATAATATTTGTATTAAAGTACATGTATGTATCAGAGTGACCCCCATTCAACTCTTTGAAAAGATGAAACTTAAATCTTACATTACATCTCAGCATAGTAATGGATATTATCTACACACAACTGAATATAAGCTTTCAAATATAAAAATCACAAATGATCACATACATGTACAGTGTCTGCTCACATAGAGTGATGTGATCAATGGAACAATATTATTGCTTTTTGTGTTCTTTACAGTTCTACTGCTTGCATCCACCCATATTTTTCGTTCACACAAAAAACAACCACATATAATGGCATGGGGCAAAAAAGACAAAAAGAGTGCAAGCTTCTTTGCAAAGCAACATTAAAAAAATATACAAACAGGAAAATATTCTGGAATGTGATGAGGGCTTGACCAAATCGATGAAGCCTGGTCTACACTGAGAAATTGCACGTGTCAATAGAACTCTTGGTAGAACTGAATCAAAAATATCTGCAGCAGTTAATTCTCTACAGAGTTTAAAGGTCCTGTTTACCTTTGGGAGCAGTGATTTTAAAATGTTCACGATATCACTTTTGATGCATGTGTAGGTCAGTTGTATCACAAAACATTTCTACCATATATGATTTTTGCAATAAAGCCTAAAACATAACTGTAGACGGTTTAGTCTGGAAACATCTTTATTATAACTTATTGTTCACATTTTGTATATTTAACAGTACTTAACATCGATTATACTTGTTCAAATTTTTACATTGGTTGTTTCTATCCCTAACTCACACTTTAAAACTATTTTGATGCACTAATGCCGGAAAAGGTAAATTATGCCTTTAAGGTCACGTTAAAACCCAAAAGTTGGACACTGGTCTTCCTCCTTAAATTACAAAGAATGACACAATTCTATCTTTAAGAAGTCCTGTCTCGAAGAAAAGAGACAAATGAAAGGCATTTTATAAACAAATACAGATTCATGAAAATTACCAACATGATCCTGGAGATTATTATTTGGGGGCAAACTTTTGAGTCAACTTCTATGTTTTCCCTGCTCTGTCTGAGCATGGAGAGGGAGTAATATCCCCACAAAGCATATAATTTGGATAAACTTTTGGCCAATGAAACAGCTAGAGTCGAGTGCTATTAACCACAGACTGAAATATAATGTCAGGATTGAGAACAAAAGTTGTGCACCATTTTGAATTAGTGTGCCACAATGCTAATGAAAGCATGGGATTGGGATCATTACAAGCAATTAAATGAAGTCTGGATTGGATGGTAAAATTGAATAGTATACACTTAACCTCGGTTAGAACTACAAACAAGGCTAACTAATTTCATTGGGCATTCATAGAAATGTCAATGTGAACTATCTATGAATGTATGTGCGCATAAATAAACAGGAGGCGAAAGTGATAACTGCTGCATTTAGTGAAGATTTGGTTTGCACTTCAGTGATTATGCAGTGATTGGGATAAATATCATGCAAATATCACCTTAGTCCCACCAGTGTCATTGTCTGTCGGTAAAACTGAATCTTTGCTAGCCTCACCCTCCTCCTCCTCTTCCTGGTAGAGCAAGCAGGTGCAGAGACAAGTCACGTATTAGCCTCTTCACAAGACTGCATATTCATTTTTTTTTTTTTTTTTTGCTTTCTTTTGGAGCATGGTTGCAGCATATACAAAGCAGTCATACTACTGTACATCACAAGATCATTTTACCATCACAATACCACTTGTGCCTGTACATAGACAGCAGCTAGAGTAAGACACTGCATTAGCCTCTGTTCAATGACTGTAAACTTTTTTGTTTTTGTTTCCATGCAAAATTTGGTGATCCATGAAGCATAAAACTGCACATACATGTACCTACAAATATACAGCCATGTAAAGTGCACTCCTGTTATAACAAAAATGATTACAACAAAATTTCGCTTACAACGGTATAAAAAAATCAGGCCCCAACATTTTCAGCTCTGTATCGTAAATTTGTTTGGTTATAGCAAAAATGTAATATAACTAAAAAACCCTGCCGGTCCCAAGGACTTCGTTATAACAGGAGTCAACGGTACTTCAGAATAGGTACACTATACCATACCACTGTCTGCCCTAATAGCAGATTTTGCTGAACAAACATCTAGTACAAGCGTATCCGGGCAATTACCCCGAGAGGGCAATTACCCCCGGCTAAATACTGGTTAGTGGTAAGCTTAGAGTAACGATTAGGGTTAGGGTTAGGGTTAGGGTTAGGGTTAGGAGTTTGAATTAGGGATAGGATTAGGTTCAGGATTAGGATTAGGATTAGGGCCAGGGGAAGGGTGCGGGGTAATTGCCCAGGGGGTAATTGCCCTAGACCCAGTACAAGGCATGTTTTTTTTTTTTAAACATCTGTTGATCTTTTACAAAAATTCAAAAATTGCTTGCTTCCATTCTTGAGCTCTATTAAAGCCAGGACAACAAACTAAAGTACATATATCAAAAAACAATCAACTAAACAAACAAACAAATAAAAGCATACACACACACACACACACATAAAATTAAAATAACACCTTATATTACACACACTAACTCTATCTCATTTGTATAAACTAATGTAAGGTTTACAGCAAGTTGGTATTAGAGAAAAACAAAATAACTTCATATACCTTATTGTATATTTACCATTGTTAATGTGCTGAAGTTTCTAATATCAACAGAAAACTCTACCACAGCCAGTGCAAGAGCCCAAAAGGATTCCTTTCAGGTTCATTTTTTCTTTGTATTCCCTCTAATTTCTATTTGTTATAACTATCTGTTCCTCTCGTGGGCCACATCTCTGGACTAGGAGGGGGCAAGAATATGTAACATAATCATGTCGGGTTAGCAACTCAAATACTGTTTAGTGTCTTGCCTGGACAGGTGCAATATTTAGATACATGTGACAATCAGGACACCTGAAACACACGTAGCATATCATTCTCTTTATCAATGACTTACCGCCTAGAGTAAATTGGAACCAAAGGGGGATTCAGAAATGAGATGTCAACGTGAAAGAAAAGGGGAAGAGAAATGTACAAGATACCATGAATGACATTTGTTGTTGTTTTTACAATCTGAACTTCAGGGTATAAAATTAAGGATGAAATGCACCGTCAGCAGTAGAAAAAAAAAAGAAGAAACTGAGATTTAAAGGACAAGTCCACCTTCATATACATAAGGATTGCGAGGATGCAGCAATATTAGTAGAACACATCAGTGAAAGTCTGAGGAAAATTGGACAATCTGTTCAAAAGTTATGAATATTTTATGAAAAGTATCTGCGCAGTCACTGCTGGAAGAGGAGACTACTACAGTGTATGATGTCACATGCGTACAACTGTATAAGGAAAATAAATTGTAAATTTCACTAAACTTTACTTTTTGAATAAAGTGCACATTTCTTTCACTTGCTTCTGACGTATGTAAAGGGTAATATTATAAATTAATAAGGAGAGAAGTCGAGTGTTCTTATGTTACGTGAGCAAAGTGGAAATATGTTGAATTTTCTTTATTCTGTCTGTATATCTTTGTACTCATTTGACATCACAAGCAATAGTAGTCATTTCATCCAGCCGTGACTGAGCAGAAACTTCAAAAATTCATAACTTTTTAACGGATTGTCCGATTTTGCTCAAACTCTCACTGATGTGTTCTACTAATGTTGCTGCATTCCCTCAACCCACATGTCTATGAAGGTGAACTTGTCCTTTAAAGTGCAGTGCTACAAATGTAGCAAGTAAAGATTAACTAGCTCATTTTGTTTGGTTTTCTTGACAGTATTATTGCATGACAACCAGCATGTTAATTCAACCCAAGAGCATAATTGGGAAGATGAATTCTTCAAGGAAATTGAAGTAACTGATAAAGTGGAGAGAGAGCAAACATTTCTTATGTGAGATGACATACCAAATGAAGAAGAAAGGAAGAGAGAGAGAAAAAAAAGGCATGGCATCAGATATGGAACACAACAATACTTAAGTATTTCTTGTTTACACTTCACAGAAAGCTTTGGACCAGAGAGCAGAATGCCAGTTACAAATATCTTCTTTTTTTTCTGTATGTTTACTTTGGATGATACGCAAGGCTCCTTAATGTACCTAAAACAATGCAAGCCAACTGATTGGATATGGACACTTGAGGTGTAAGAATTTGAATGAATATACCATTGACGACAAGAACACCTAAAAGGTGTATGTTCAAGTATTCATGCCTACATAACATATTATTGAAAGAATTTGTAGAGTGTACTAGACTCACCCCTCTCCTCTCAAACTTGTTACGATTGGTCGAGGATTTTAGCAGCGGCCGTTCTCCCGTGTCGCCAAGCTCCCCGAACAGCACGCAGAAGACGTTGGCGTCTGTGCCTGCACCAAACTTGTCCCCCGTATGCACCGACACCTGGTACTTGACCACTGTTGAGATGAATGACAGGAATTATGGTGAAATCATGTTATAAAAATAGATCATAATTTATTTTTGATCTCTTTTTTCTTCTAACAGGATGAGATGGGAGAACATCAGAGTATCATAAGAATGGTTGATACCTTAATGGCATTGTTGATGCAAATGACAATAATAGCAAACAATAACCATTATATCAACAATACAAATTATACAATTAATCTTGTTTATACTATATGCATTAAATGTTAGAGGCAACTCACGAAAATTTCATGCTACAAAAAAGGCTGTTGGCTCCAATTCGCGAAAATATTGCGTTTTACAGTAAAACATACAATGTACCATATACACTCATGTTCATTTTCATCATTAATTCCCGAGGTATGATGTTATTAGTGATGCAAAGGTGTTAAGATTCATACAATGTGGCTGGAACTCCACATTCTGCCCATCAAGACTACAGCCTATTCTTATGGTGGAAAATCAGGTATTTATATGACACAGGATCACTTAGAGCAGGGATTGGAATGAAAAACAAACCCACAAGTATTCTTTGAGTCCATTGATAGGTGTGCAATTGAGATAAAATTATTTATATTTCTTCCACAATCACCTTTGAAATTCCATGAAACTGTCAGATATGGTCCATGTTTATATACACTGTAAGAGACATGAGAGCCATAGGACAGTTTATTGCCAAATCAAAGTGTATGGTAGATCAAAGATTCTAATTACTGATGGTGCAGGTTTGTGAATCACCACATACGGTGTAGTTTCATACACTGGTTGCATACACTGCATGCTGCATGCTCAATCTCTGCACATCTACATACAAGCCGTTTGTTTTTGCTCCAGCTACTGGACGTGACATGTACACCAAACTGCAAGAATCGTCAAATACAAAAGTTACGCCACTGATTCATAGCGTTTCTCACCGGGTAGCGGCTTCTTGATGGTGTCCCCCGTGGCTGGCAGCTCTCGGATGATTTCACCATCATCCTCGTCTCTGGCGAGCCACCGTTGGCATGGAAACACGTAGGTCTTGCCTGACGATACGCTCTCCATCACGATCTGGGTTGGTTGGCAGCAGTGGGTAGAGTATGTAAAAACATTGCAGCATCCACACGCTTTTTAGACATTCACACTGAAGTTATTAAAGTGGACTATGTCAGAGTAGTTCTTTCTTCCACAAATCATTCTGTGCACTATATTTCTAGGTGAAGCTTGAGATAAATGTAAGTTCTGTTAGCAAATCTGACATTCAACTGTATAAATACATGTACCTCTAAAGTATCTTAATTCTGACAATACTAGGCATGGAAAACAGTGAATCACATTGTTCTTAATTATTGTTCCTAAGAGATGGAACTGGTTAATATGCTCATACCACAACAGCTTTTGCAAGCAAATACACTTGCATGAAGCTACTAGTGTATGTCTGAATGAGATAAAATTTTGCATAGGCCCTATGCTTTGTTCCTTTCGTAACTACTCTACATCAAAAGAAAAAAAAAGAAAAAAAAGACCTTGCCTACCTACACCCATTGTAGTCCAACACGTAATATTTGAGCTAATCTGTCATTTGCAATTTGTGAAATCTACAGAAAAGGCCATATACTGGGACACTATATGTTCATCCTGCATATCACTGTTTCTTTCACTGAAGGTAACAGCACCAAAATTGGACTCCAACAGTTGTACAGTCCCACATACACCTTTTTGTGTATGCATACAGTACTAACAGTGTAACTGTATGTCAGGAACATGAAGAGAACAGGCATACTTTATATCCAAGACCACAAGTGTGCCAAAATATCCCTGCACCCACCTTGTCGAGATGCCAGCCGGGACCGCGGCCACCGTTGTCGTGCCACACCCGTAGTTTAAACGGTTTGCCCACTGGCGACAGCTCCACCTTGAAAGTGTCCGCTGCGCCGCGCTCAAAGGTGTCACTGCGGCTCTCCAGTTCCAGCTCGTCCGACTTCCCCTTGTCGCCATAGAGACACATGAAGACCTTGGCGTCCGTCCCAGCATTGCCAACATCGCTGGTGTGTACAGTCACATTCCAGACAGACCCTGAAATTGACGGGGCGTCATCACAAGTTGAAAAGTGAAGAATGTATTACATTGAGGAATTTCATCCAAATCAAATAAAATAGGGGCCTAATGATAAACAAATGAATGAATAAAATACAGAAGATCGATAATTAATTCAACTGGCAATACGAATGTGCAGCTTCCAGGCCCCTCTCCTCTTTCAAAGATAAACTTTTAAATGATCACAAAGATTGTTAGCTTCCGCCAAGGAAGGAGGTTGTGTTTTAGTCAACTTCGGTTTGTTTGTTTGCCTATTGTGAAATAACTCAAAAAGTTGTTATCACACTTGGATGAAACTTGAAGGAAAAGTCAATAATGACACAAGGAACATATGATTCAATTTTGGCACTGATCATGCAATTTTTATAAAATTTTGAAGGGTTTTTAATTTTGGGGCAAATAAGGTCAATGAACTAAGGAGTTAAAGATGAAATTTTTTTTTTAGGTTTGCATATCGCTGTTAAGTGCATGCTCTGAAGCTTGAGTGAGGCACCACGCAACTGGAAATTGACGGAAACAAAAGGCTTCTACTTGTACATGCAATTGGGAAATTGGGCGATTTTCAGCATGTGTGTATAGTTGGAAGTAAGCTGCTTGGCAGAGCTCTGCGCTCTGTGAGTGCTTCTCTAGTTTGTACATTGTTGCTATACTCACGTTTGCCTTTCGTCTTCCTCATTGACTTTGTCTCATACAGCGTCCTCTCAATTCTCCCGTCTCCTTCATCATCAGCCAACCACTGGTTGCAGAGGAACGTCTGCTCCACGCCCGCTGCGGGGCAGTCGATGACAACCTGTTGGGGGTGATGCGGTTGTCATGGGAACGTGTCTCTAATCTCAAATCAGTCACCATTAAATAGTGTTTGAACACTGCTTGAAATGATGTTCTCACCAATGTTAAGTATGATATCAATGGGACATTAATTTTTATGCCATAAGCATCTCAATCCAGTTTCAGATCTATCCCAAATAATGCATGATGTAAATTGGTACTCAGTAGATCCTATTTTGCTTCATAAAAGCTTCATACACAGTTTCATTCCACTATATGTAGCTATTTCAAAGTCGTCATAAGTTTCCAGTACTACACTATTGCTCTTGCTTTCATAAAGAGTAAAATTCCTCAGTTCCCTCAACAACAAAAAATCATATCTCAGCATGGGTATTGACTGGTTGTCAAATAGATGACCAAAACAAGTTTCTTTTTTCAGCATGACTTTTTTTTCTCATTGTTGCTGAGCCAGAGCAGGGCTCTCATGCAGGGATGATGTTCTACAGATGTGCAAATGGATGCTCAAAAGTAGGCATACTGCATGACAGTGGGTTTAGCACATTGTCATCTTTTCTTCAAAATAATTCTCAGGCGGGAACCTCTTACAACAGTTCAGCAACGAAAAGTCATTTTCATCATACCCAGCTGGCATGGGCCCAGGCATCATCAATGCTTTGATATTCTATTGCATACAATATGCCCTCACCCTATCCAAGTGCCATCCTGCACCTGCACCTGCGTTGTCATGCCCAATGTAAATCTTGGACAGGGGGCTGAGCGCGGTGCCGATCTCCGCCGCGCAGATGGCGGTGCGCCCTCGCTCGAAGCTGCCCTCCAGCCAGATCTTGCCACTGGTCTCCTCTCCGTCCTTGCCACCGTACATGACGACATAGACGCGGGCGTCTGTGCCCGCATGCCGCTTGTCGCTGGTGGTCACACGAATCTCATAGGGGATTCCTAGAGAGACCAGAATCACTTCATCAATTATGTCCAGTCTGACAATATACCAAGTTAGCCTTTTGACAAGGCCTCGTGGCTGAAGATTGAGACTAACTCGCCACACCGAGCACTGTGAGAAACAGGTGAATATGAGACCGACTGGCAAAGCCACGAGGCCTTTTGAAACCTGGGTTTTTTTCCCTACCGCCTCCCGATGAAGGCGAATATAAATTATTCATATATTCATGAGTCAAATCACAGTTGATATGCCAATGACGACGTGTCAACACTGCGCTGGCATTGCAGGCAGCGACGGATGAGTGAGCCGCCGACATGCATACTTATGCATATTCGTTAGATGCGATGGTGTGGTGAGCAATGCGGTCGCTGATTGGCCGCTACCCTATAGGGTAGCAGAATCTGCGAGAAACAACGCTCAAGATAAGAAATTCATGTTAGGTTTCAAAAGGCCTCGCGGCTGCACTTTGGTCTGGCGTTCACCTGTTCTCTCGCAGTTAGTCTCTTTTTCAGCCACGAGGCCTTGCCAAAAGGCTAATACCAAGTAGGAACTTAATTATCATCTTATAGTTTCATGGTCCTGAGGGCTATCCATTCCACCAAAGCAATCAACTCTTGCCTATCTGTAATGTGTCCATAACCACATTGGTCATTTATTCTCTAAATTTACCATAAATACTACACATGAACTTGAAAAATCTGATTTTCTTCTTTCTTAATGATGTCCTATGGCTTAATTTCAATAAAAGTAAAAATTTTTGCTCAGAGTGTTTTAAAGGTTCTTGCACAAACAGAAGATGCTTGACACGTTGTTACCTTTTGACCCTTGACCTCCACAGTAGAGCTCCCTCGTGATCAGACCATCATCCTCGTCACGAGCAAACCACCTACCGCAGGGAAACTCATAGGTAGTCTGCTGCTCCAAGTTGTCTATGATCACCTGTTGTGAGAACACAAAGGAGACCGTGAGATGAAAGCAACCAGCACAATACTGTAAAAGTGGAAATTTTTGTGGTGTTGAAATTTTTGGGCATTTCGTGCCACCAGAAACTAGCATGAAAATATTTTAGCATGCCATATGTTCCAGTACTTCCTGTCTTGATTGCGCAGAATAAAGACAAGCGAAACTCTTCTTACCGGGCGAATCGCAAAAAAATTAGTCATAAACAAGTAGTACAAAAATCCATTTGTACAGCAGCACTAGTACCTCAGGGTGCATGTTTAACCCTTCTACACAGTACAGGTGCAAGTTGTTAATTGTTTTATAAGAATATTGGTGTGGTTGCTGGACACTGAAGACATACTGAGGCAATAACCTTGCACCACACTTGGGTGACTTAATCAACATGTAGCCATCTATACAAACTGGCTGCTGGTCTTCTTTCAGACTGTACCTTTCTTACACCGTACATCATAATTATCAACACAAAAAACGATCACCTGCTGTGAGAGAAGAGACCCTGTGAGGCAATCATCTGACAGAATGAGTGCACAGGTGCCCATGTTTAACCTTTTCCATGCCAAGGACTTTGGACTTTGTGTACAATACTATGGTAGTTATTTGCCAATCAGCATTCAGGGCTCACAAAGGATTAAGGTATGAACATTATTTAAAAGGAAACCCTTCCACCTCACATTTTGGTATGTCACAATGTAAATACAAACAAACAAACAAATCATAAAATAACAAGGTTACCATGGTTAAATTATGATGTGTGTACCCACAACAGAAACAATCATGACATGTTCTGCCAAAAAAATATTACAAAACAACAAACAAAGTATAATGTAGTCTACATTACATCATCTCCCCCCCCCCCCCCCCCCCACAGATGGATACACGGATATATTGTAACGTTGACAGCATCAAGTGTTGATGTGAATTCTATTTAACCTTAGTCCATTCAATACATTTTGTTTTTAAATGTACAGCTTCAATGCAAAAAAAAAACACATAATTCAAAATTCAGAGAATTCTGTGCCTCAGAGCTGAGCCGGCATAGATGAATTTGTTCTAAAGTTAGCCCTAAAGGGTATGTGTTGCCTACCTTGTCTAGGTACCAGGCGGGACCTGGTCCCGTATTGTCGTGGCCTATCCTGATCTTCCGCAGCTCACCGAGGGCTATTGAATCTATCACAAATTCATCTTCCCTGCAAGAGCAGCAGAAAACAAGAACGAAGACATAATATTGGAGCTACCACTAAGGATTGGTCAAGATGGAAGGGAAAAGCAGAGGACATAAGATGGCATGCACATGCGACTTCACCAAGAGATGAAAGGAGGATGACATAAAGGAGAGGAAGAAGAAAGAAAGGAAAGAATAAAAGAAGAAGAGAAAGAGAAGAATGAGGAGATGATGAAGATAAAAAAAGAAAACATGAAGGACAGAGACTCCAACCCCAAGCACCTTCTGATCTCCCGCCTCAAACCCCTAGCAAACAGGTGACTCCAACTTGATGTACGCGAAGCGCACATCACGAGAGCGAAGTTCCACGCGGCCGGGGTCCAGCTCTAGGGTTCTAAATGCTCTTCCATGCTATCTAACACTTATTTTTCAACATACGATGGCAATATTACATAAAGTAAGAAATCATTTCATGAGGGAGACACTGAGCCAGGGCGGGAGAAATCAAATTTCAAGCGGGAGAACGGGAGATTTTGCAAAATTGGGCTTCCGGCGGGAGATCTCCCATCGAAAGCAGGAGAGTTGGAGTCTGTGGAAGGAGAATGCAGGAAGAGAAGGAACTGATGGAAAAGAGAACAAAAGGGAAAAGTACAAAGAAGGGCAAGAAAAATATGAAATGTAGGACATACAAAAGAAAAACAACAACAACAAGAGGAATACCAACATACATATCAAGTAGTTTTCTGAGGACTACAACTGAGTACTTTGGGTGGAAAAAAAACAAAACAAAACAAAAAAAAAACACACACAGTAATGTACGCATTGCACCTCTCCAGCAGTATATCAAATTATATTCAGAACAATTTGTGACCGTGCTCCTCAAAACGAACATAAAGTCGCACACACTGATTTTGCGTGAGAACTGAAAATAAGTGAAATGGGTCAACCTAGCCGAACTCGACTTTTTCATATTTTCTGAAAGAGCGGGTCTTCTTTTACATTATGCTAAAATTTGGTATCACAAAACGGGCAGGAAAGTGTGTTTTTTAGCAGTTTATCTCGAACATTTTTGGTAGAATAGTGTGATTAGGTGTGTCTTTAGAATCCCTTTTTCATTTCTGAAAAACCTTGTCCACACTCTTCACTTTCAACTCTAATAACTTTTGAAAGGATAGTGCTACTGCTTAGAGAGTTCGCATTAATTATGGACAGAATGTGTTAATGATGCATGCTTAATGTCAGTTTAATCTGATAATCCCTTCATTGTTGTTACTCTGGTGGTTTACTTCCTGTTTTTTGTCCCATTCATCGCACAGCAAGCACGGTTCGGTAAAGATTAGGCGCTTGAATATACACTGTACTTCATTGCCCCTTTTCTCAGTTCACACTTTTCCTGAGTTTGTGCTTTCTTTCCAATATTTAGATAGGTTAGGAGAGTCCATTTGATTTGAGTTATGTACATCATTTTAAAGCATAAAGTCTGCTCTTTCAGAATATGGTCTTAACTAAAAATTCATGTCTGGCAACTTTTTGTTTGTTTTGAGGTGCAGGGTCACATTTGTGACACCTGCAGTACTTTTAGCAAACGATCAAACAAATGGTCCACTACACCGTAAATCCTGGAAAAAGAGAAGCAGTTGCATCTCAGCCAAAACATTTTTATACACATTCAAGGCAAAGAAGAAGAAGAAGAAGAAGAAAAAAGATGATGATGACAATGATATTTGTCAACTCACCTTCCTCTCTCAAAGTTGTTCTTGGAGTTGTCCAGTTTGTGCTCCCCGGAGTCGCCTCCCTCACCAAAGAGTGTGATGAAGACATTGGCATCCGTGCCTGCATTCCTCTTATTACCAGTGAAGACATGGACCTTGTATTTGTGTGCTGAGATGTGGATACAGAAGACATAATTATTTTAACCTTGATATACATAAGGTTAACACAAACAGGATTAATTCTCTGGCTTGAAGGCATTCTGTCAATGAGAACTTTTTATTCTAAAGGCCCCAAACTTACATGTCGATAATTCTGAAAGAAAATTTCTTGTACTTCTTTCCATTTGGCTACACCTATACATGTAGTTTTATTACAGAAGAAGCTACAATAAAACCCTCAAGGAAGTGACCACTGTTTTCATAAAATATACACTTGGCTATTTATGTCTATGGAGAGTTTACAATGCTTTAAGTGCAGATAGAAACCTTTAGACATCATAGTGAGAACAAACTGCTATAGAATAAACCCTGTGAACACACAATTTGGCGCCATGTAGGTCTACATGTACACATATTGTAATATATAACAATATCACCTGTCTCTGCTTCAACACACGATGGCAGCAAACACAATTAGACTCATTACACTTCAAAGCAAGCAGGCAATCCATTTTGAACAAGTTTGCTGTGTAGCGTGTCCAGACAAAATATCCCCGAATCCCTTTCTGTATTATAAAGCCCAAGAAAGATGACTCACTCTTCCTAACAGCCAAGGGGTCCCTGCTACCGATCAGATCTCGGCTGATCTTCCCGTCCGCCTCATCCTTGGCCAGCCACTGGTTGCAGGGGAAGTAGAACTTGCCCCGCTTCGGGTTGTTGGTGTCCGTGACCACCACCCGCTCCAGGAACCAGCCTGCAGCAAAGCCTGTGTTGTCATGTTCGATTCTGCTCAGAAGGAAGAGAAAGAAACGCGATGATAAACAATCAAGGGTTTGCTGGATTTGTCTTTTTGTTATTCATTATTTCACAGTTTACAGGGTCAAATAGTTTGGAAAGGATGTTCTTAAAATATAAAGACTTGTTTTACAAACTACAAAGAAAAAAACATGACACAAAAAAAAAATCATCTGCATAATTAATCCAGACAAGTCTTGCTATTAAATGTATGTGGACAGCCTAAAAATTGTTCTGAGTCTCTGAACCACACAAGGTGTGTTCCCATTATTGCTGTAATGATTGTATTACCTCTGCAAAAAAAAAAAAATCAAACAAAAAAATCAAACAAAAAAATCAAACAAACTTCATGGCCCTTTCTTGGCTGTATTGTATGTATAGTATAATCACATTTCAAAATTATCTGAAATGTATAGGGTGTAGAATATATACTTCAACAGGGAGCGTACTGTTACAGCTTCAGAAAATGAGGTTTGACATGATAAGGTAAGATCTATCTCACCTGATCCGCTTGAGTGGTCCGACATTATTACATGTCAGTTGGAAGATGTCGCTCGTCCCCCTCTCAAACGGATTCGTGTTCGGTCTCCCCGCCAACTGCATCTTCTTGGAGGTGCCCCGGAGTCCAAATAGAGTGATGTACACATTGGCGTCCGTCCCTGCTCCTTTCCTGTCTCCCGTTATCGTGACCACTTCATAGACTTCAATATGGGATAGAGAGCAGAGGAAAATGTAATGGATTTTTGGTGCAAAGGTACTGTATTGCTCTATGAACGATTCTGAAGTGTCAAGTGTTAGTCTAGAATTAACCCTGATCAGGATAAAATTATTTTCAAAGTGAGCTATATCAATAACCAGTACTTTTTGCTCAGTCAGTGTCAATTTTTTTTTCCCCTGAATAATGACATCTATTGAAAATTATGTCCAATAAGCCAGTTCGGGGTTCCAGTTTGAGTATAAGCAGAAAAAAGGTCATTTGTATGGAGAGACAGGTTGGTTTTTAATTTCACTGAGATAAGCATCTGTAATGCTATGATTATTCATGGATCCTTATAAATGGTGCCTGCCAGTACATCCACCTGACAGCAAGCCTGGTATTTGGCAATGTTAACAAAAAAAGTTTGTTAATGTATTCAAAACAGCACAATGAAATAGATACTTACCAAAGTGTTGATTGATGAACCATTCTGGTCACTTCATCTACACAGGTTCATTCTTTGTTAGAATACGAGTTCCATAAATTGCTACAATGTGTGATGGGCAAGCTGCTGCATTATGTTGCTTTGAATTTAGTGAAGTGCCTAACCAACTGAGAAAAATGAAAGGTCATTTGTACCCATGTGCACATGAGCTATCTCTGAACTGGCTTATTGTGATTGGTTGGCAGATTGCAATAAATGATTGCCCTGAATTATGCGTAAGCTTGCTTTTCTTCACACTAAGAAACTTAATGGATAAACGTTAATGTAATGATGAATGAAAAATATGATATTATATGAAATCAAGGGCTTATGAATACTGAATGACATCAATTCATCTTAGGAACTTATGACATAACCATAGATTACTAAATTGATTTTTGAAGGGTTCCCTCACAGAGAGACCAAAACATGGATTTGACGATAGACTCTTAATCTTAATAGACTTCCTGATTTTCACAAATTTTCAGTTTAGTGTTATAATAATCTTTTGTTATTTGCTGAAACCCTTCTTCTCTCTTCTTCACGTTCATAAAAGAAGGAAGGCCTTTTAGTCTTCAGGACCCCCTTCCCCTTTCTGTGCCATTAAATTCAATTTTCATTTCATAGAAACATGAAGTCTGTGCAAACTTTCAGTTTAATAGTGTTTTACAAATCTCTTTGGAACATGTCTAGGAAAACTTTGCATCCCCTTTCTCCAGACACTTGTTGAGCACCTAACTGTCTTTGCAACTGATTGACAAATTGTCCTACATCGACGTAAATAAGCACCGAATTGATCAGTGTTTTAGTAGTAGCCATGATAAAAAATCATGGGTGTACATACTCAAGCAGGATTCGAACCTACGACCTCCTGATCTCCGTACAGCCATTTTCTCCACTAGACCACTGAGCTTCCGCCCAATAGCAAGTGCTGGTTCGACAGAAGAATTTCATTGTTTGTTTGTTTGTTTGTTTGTTCATTTTCCATCCGAGAAGATGGCTGGATAGCCCATATTCAGCTACATTAAGCTGGTCTTCCATGGGGTCCAGTTGGATGTGACGTGGGACCACTTCATCGGGTTTGCATAAACACCCGGCTCTTTGGGATGAATGAATGAAGCAGGATCTTTTACGTGCATGAGTTGTTACTCTCTCATACACAGGACCTCCATTTTATGTCCCATCCGAGGGACGGAGTGTTTTGCCTCTTGCTAGAGGTGACGGTATGCTTATACACAACATTGCTCAGCCCAGACTCGGGTTCAAACCCAGGCCGTGTGATCGTGAGGCAGACGCACTACCGACTGAGGAAACTCACCGCCCTTATGAATTTAAATAACCCACCTGTCTTGCCATACTTCTTGGCGTCCAGTGCCCTGAGTTCCCTACTCAGCTGGCAGTCACTCTCAAAGAGGGACAGCCACTGGGTACAGGGGAAGATCCAGGACTTCTTGCTGGGCATGTGGGTCACCTCGATGGATTCCAGGAACCATCCGTCCTTCTTCTCCAGTCCATCATGCTGCCAAATCAGAGGCAAAAGGTCAAAGGTTAGTAGGGATTTGATGAAGATCAAATGCTGAGCATTAACATGAGCAGTGTTGGTGGGGGGTGGGGAAGGGCTCTTTAATAATGTATGCTTTACACATATTATGAAATTAGAACAAATAAGTGGAAAGGTCATATTTTAGCACTTACAAGGTACATGTACATCAAATATTTTTTTTTCATTATGACAATAGTCAATCAATGTGCATTGTGCATGGGAAGCTTCTAATTGTGTCTACTGATCCTAAAATTGGAAGGCGTAACTTGAGACCTACAATTGGAGAGTAGCACTTCTAAATACAAGTAATGTAATGACAAGAAATACAAACAAGTGTTACATCTAAATCCTGTTGCTGTATACTAAATCCAGAAATGTGTCCCTTTCCATCCACCTGCACACTGATTCACAGGTATCTTTGGTAGTATACAAAATGTCAAAGAAGGTATAGAGAAAACCTTGACAATGACATAAAGTTAGAATCTGTATACAGTATCAATGCATGGTCCTCACACCTTCCCTCAATGCACCATAGTCTAACTCAACCATTAACCCGCTGAGGACGGTTTGATTTTGCTACAACACATACTTCCCATAGATGCTTGCCTGAGTATACATTCTACTCGGGACTCGTCCTCAATAAAAGGATCTGAGAATGAGAGTTTCCTCCACCTACAAGCAAGGAAGGTTTTGTGATTTTTACCTCAACGACCAGAGACTTGAGGTCACCGAGGTCGTGGCTCTTCAGCTTGAACGTCTTCGTGGAGTTCCGTGAGAATTTCACCCCAGGTAGGCCTGAGTTTGTCTTTGACTTGGCCTTCTTCTGTGGAGTGGCCGTCAGTTTCCTTTTAGGCATTTTTCCTTTTGTTCCCCTGAGCTGAATTGTCACCTGGAGACAAAAATGAGACAAAATTTCACCAATTGATAAAAAGAAAGAGGAGATTGAGGAAAAAAACAACAGACAACTCCTCATCCATGTGCTCTGTCAAATGATATTAAGGGCACATTTTGGTATTACACTGGGTTCTATGTTGCTAACCACACTTTCTTTGCTTCGTTATATTGCCCCCTAAGTAATAGGCCTATGTAGCCTCCTGGCTGGTACTGTATACGCCGAATATTTCGCGAGGTTTTTATTTTCGTGAATTTCTCGAGTCAGGTGCCATTCGCGAAATTAAAGACACGCACAATATTGACTCTGATCCCAACGTGAATGTGACGCCCCCGTGTACACTT
Organism: Diadema antillarum; assembly: GCF_040938485.1. NCBI lineage: Eukaryota > Metazoa > Echinodermata > Echinoidea > Diadematoida > Diadematidae > Diadema > Diadema antillarum. Next base: position 1,822,743 of record NW_027271039.1, read on the forward strand.
CTCCGTTCAGTACAGGACTCCACGATCGCGAATTTAACCATTCACGAAATCGTCAGGAATTTCTGATTCGCAAAAATTTAAACTTGAGAAGTATATGGCGTTTACAGTATATTGTCCCAAAATTAATTATCTTGAGTTTATATTGCCCCCAGGATGGTATATTATCCAGTGAATATATATTGTTCCCTGGTTTATAGCATACTGCCTCCTTGTAGTACTATACATTGTTCCCTTTGTGATTAATTGTTCCCTTATCAGTTTATCGCATTCTGAGATCAAACACATCAAGTTGGCTTTCCCTATTCATTTCAAAATATGGACTGGAAGCTGTGCATAAGACAAACAGATTTTGTAATATTTCTGTTTTCTATCCATTCCCGAGTCAAATTTATGCACATTCAAAAGCAATTTGAAGTGTACATTCTGCATTTGAGTTTACGTGCACATCAAGTACATTTTTGCCAGGCATCCACAAATGCAAATTCAACTATTCACAAAATTGTCTAACAGCTCGAATTGTAGTTGTACGTATGAAATATTCTTGGGATATACAGATGTATGCTACATTATTGCTGATATCAGCACATGATGGCATACTGACCTCTTTTGTTCATTTCCTGTATAATCTTTGAGTGCCCATACAAATGTACGATGTATCTCACCGTGTCAATTTGAGCTACACTGTACAACAAAATGAAACACACAAACTTTCAAATATGGGGTACTTACATTGGCTGTGGTGCCACAATTCTTCTTATCGCCTGTTTGAACTTTGACCTGATAGGTCACTTCTGGTACATTAGACTTTGTCTTGCCAGACCCCATTCTACTGCCAGCGCTGTGGGGACGTCGTCTCTGTGAGGGGGAGATGAAATGGGAATCATAAAATAAATACAGATCTATATGAACACGTGTTTATTCTATGACATTCTTAGCCCATTGAGGACGAGTCCCGAGTATACTCAGGCAAGTGTCTATGGGAAATGCCTGTTGTAGCAAAATGAGCCCATCCTCAACGGATCAACAGAATATTTGTGACCCGCTACAACAAAAGGGTCCTAAAGTCGCGCACGGTCGAAGCCGTGAAAATCGAGTTTGAAGTCAGAGCATCAAAATTGATCAAAACTTACTTGTAGTCTGACATATCTTCTATCATCTGTCGAAATTTTGAAACAAAATGGTAAAAGGAAAGACCAAAAAATAGCGTTTTTCTGGGCAATGTTTTTTTGGCGTTTCAACGAAGCAGAAACTGGTTCCAAAATTTGGATTGAACGTCACAGATAGGCTCCGCCCCTAACAACGACCAGAGTGATCTCATTGGTCAGTTTGCTGCTTGCCGCTAACCGAAGCGTGAAGCTCACACACTGCCCAGTCGACTGGTGCATGCAGGCGGGGTGCGCTATGCCCAGCCGCTTCTCCTGGCATCCTGGTCACTGATTGGTCGGTGAGGAGACCGCCGACGCTGTGCTTGAATGAGCATTTCGGGAGTTGCTAGGGCTTGCCTTCTATTGTCCGGAGGTGAAAACTGACTTGCGTGTCCCTTGATCGCGATTGCGTCGCTAGGAAAACTCTTAGGGTGGTTTTCTCGAAACAGTGATTTCCCAGACGTCTTGACATGCTCTTTTTTAAACATCGATATCTCCGCAGCCGATTATTTTTATGTGTTATATATCAATTTAAAGCAGAAAGATTAGGAAATTATGCCATGCAATTTTCAAATAATTGACCTCGCCCGACTTTAGGATCATTTTGTTTTAGCGGGTCACATTTTTATTTTTTATTTACTTGGGGGGGGGGGGGGGGTGGGGGGTGCATTCTACAGCCATCCTGACAGGAAAACACTTTTCCCTGATTTTGATGTTTGTTTTAATACATGTAGGTACCACAAGTAATTCATCTGCCATTACAAATCACTTTTTGTTGCTCCCATACTAGATTTTTCTGACCTCATAGGAAAAAAATACTTCATTATACACAAAATTAAAATGAATGCTTAGGAAGGAAATGGTTAACAGAGTTGCACAACATTCATCTCAAAATCTAGGCATGATGCATAACTATGAAATAAAATACAAATAATACATCCTTCTATCCTTGAATACTCAAATTTCATTCAAAACTACTACAAAAAAAATGGTGCCTACAAATATCAAATTATTCCTTTCTCTTTTGTTTTAAATTTGTTTGCTTGCTTGTTTGTTTGCTAGCTTACTTTTTGTTAAGAAGGGAAGGCCTTCAAAACAACATACATTGTACAAGTACAAGGTGGACCAATCTAATACTCACCCCAGTTGGTGGCTTTGGTAACGAGACGCCAAACTTCCTGGCGTAGTATTCTGTCAGGTGGGGGTCACTGAATGAGTTGTATTCGGGGAGGAGGACCTTTCGGCCGTTCTCGACGCGGGGATAGATCACGGACCGCATCCTGGCATCTGCGCTCAGCGTGTCGAGTCTTCTCGCTATGATAGATGATAAACGACAAACATGACACACATAATGAAAACTTTAATTGAGACAACAATTTCCTCCAAAAGGAATGCAAAAATCAGGGCCCCTTTGCATCCTTCAGAGTTTTTTTGCCACAGCTCGAAAAAATATTTTCCAGTTCCCATATGGACATCATGTATACCTAAAGCTTCCAATAGAAATGGCCTTTGCAATATTAAAAAAAAAAAAAAAAAAAAAAAAAACAGTGAGTTTTAGTACAACACTGAGTACGTGTTTATGTCTAGCTTCCAGGAATTGTGGCACTCAGCAAACTTTAACTGAGGAAAGTACTGTTGTTGTTGGTGGGTTTTTTTTCCTAGAACAAATGCATCATGCAAAATTTTCTTTGTACAAATGTATCCACTATAAACTACAAATTGTATTAATGTTAAGTCTGAGAAAAAAAAAAGAGAGATCTTCCCTCTTGTATCTCCATCATCGATTGATAAATTCTTCGTACTGCTATCAAGTGATTATTTACACATCCATCCTGTTTTCAATCACTTTCGGCAATACTACACTTAAAATACAGCAATGCATGCCATGTTTACATACAATGTACATTCATCTACAATGTACATGTCTACATGTTCCATGCATCCACTTTTGTAAACAAACGTTCTATAATAGGCACTTTATAATATTTACAGCGCTCATTACGAGGTACAGTGTATGTCTGGTATTGTACTATACCTGCAAATGGGGCCGTTCTGCTCAGCTGACTATCATTGGAAGTATGGCGTAGGGACACTACAAATTTCCTCTGGTGTTTGGGGACATCCTTCGACCGCGAGTCCCGCCACATTGGTCTGTTGGGTGCAGTGGGTCTCCGAATCGGTGCTGGAAACGATAAAAAGAAAAAAAAATTGGTTTGAAATACTCTCATTTAAGTGAAAAGACAACAGATTTGTTCAGTATACAGTGCACTCCTGTTATAAGTTATAACCAACAAGGTTTATTATAACAAAATTCTGGTTACAACAAAGTAAAAATTCAAGGTGCAACATTATCTGCTCTGTATTTTTATTGTTTAGTTGTGCGGTTATACCGAAATTTCGATATAACGAAAAAAAAAAAAAAACTGCTGGTTCCACGGACTTTGTCATAACAGTAGTCTACTGTAGAAATGCTACATTATAAATAAACAATTTTACAATCAGGTACCAAATAAGAAAATTGATGCAATATATTATAAACATGGTTTATGAAATTACTGTATAGTTTGTTATTCTAGTAGCTCTTCAAATACAATGTATACAGTAGATCCTGTAATAAATACACTGATATACAACATTTGTACTATCTATCTGATTTTATCCAAAGTTATCAAGGCTTATTTTTTCCTTTCCTTTCTCTGCCTTTAATTCTTAATCATGGGTATAAATCAAGCTTATTTCTATCAAAAATGGAATTAGTTTTGTTTGGGTAAATAGATGCAATTACCAAACACATGTGTCTGTCCACAGATGTAACTCTTTGCTCACTATACAGTATTGCCTCTTATAGTGAATTCCTGTATCATACAGTAGGGCCTACTGTAGGCCTAAACTACAATGAAGGAAGGCATAAACCTCACCTGATTGTGGTCTTGGGCGGTCGACAGCAAAAGGTGGATGGGGCTCCCTCGTTGGGACAGGACGGGCCCACACCGGCTCATTAGCCAGGCAGGTCCGCACTGCCTCCGAGCTGTGCATCACGCCCGTAAATGGCGCCCTCTACTTAATGCCTGAAACGAAAGTGGAAATACACGTTAGGACCCCATGTCTAGATCATTAAATTTATTCCTTGAAGGCGGTACATTTGCATGGTGGAATTAATACAGTACATAATGTAGAGATTCAGTTCATCATGTGTGTACATATCAGTCCTGAATAGGTCTGTTTGGGTACAGATCAAGAGTAAGAATGTTACTTTTTTAATACAAAGGCTTTATAAGACAAAATGAGAAAAAAAAGAGGGAGAAAAGGAAAAAGAAGTACAGACGATCAGGTCGATGGCAGAAAAGGAGCAAGGAGAAAATAAAAAAGGTGTTTATTCAATATGAATGTACAACGGGAATACAAATGTAGGCAGGCCTGACAAACTCCATGAATTAGATATTTGTTTGTACATTGTATATTAAATGTACGTACATTTGTATAATTGCTGTGACGTACATTGTAGGTATCTAGAGGAAAGACAGAGAAGGACAGTTGAGAACAAATTCCACCTGAGGATACAGTACCGTACCTGTATCATGTATAACATGTAAACACACTGTAAAAGTGGAAGTTTTTGTAGTGTGGAAACTTCTCTCATTTTGTGCATGAAGGTGAAACCAACCGGTGGGAAATACAGCTTGCTATAACAGTACGTTCAAACATGCACAAGGAAGCTGAAAGTCCTGATTCCATCCAAGGATCTACAAATTGTAAAGGCATGCGATGATCATCTAATCCAGCTCAGCGCAAAAAAAAAAAAAAAAAAAAAAAAAAAAATTAATACTGAGTGCAATGCACGAATAGTCACGGGCTGTAGGTACAGTGTAGTACTGTAAAACATGATATTTTTCACGGCATGAAGTTTTCGCGAATTGGAGCTGATGACCTTTTTCACGGTATTTAAATTTTCGCAAGTTGCCTAGAAGTTTTAACATTCAATGCGTACAGTGTAGACAAGAACTTTCATGTGCACTTTAATTTCGTGAATCTTGCTTCTCCTGAAATTCACAAAATTAAAATTGGAGGTGGAGAGTGAGCACGTACATACAAGTGCACCGTGTATTTGTTAGAGAGAGAAAAAAAAAAGATGCAAAAAGTCAAAACAAAATTAAAAAGTGTTCTCTAAATGTACTCACTTTTACAATTTTGTTTAATTCTTTTTATCAGATTTTTTTTCCAATTTGGGGGAGAAAAAGAGATTGTGCAGTACTACAATGTACACCTGACAGTTGCAACTTCATGGTACAGTAGCATGGACGAACTTTTTGAAGAAAAAGAAAAGAAAGCGACTACAGCCTGGGAATTTTTTTTTTTTTTTCTGTTTCAATATGGCGCCTAGATAACAAACTAATTAAATGAAAAATTTCAATCTTAAAAAATTTACTCTCTTTAAATGAACTTCCCATCTTTGCCTGATCTAACTGTACATTTTATATGTACAAACAGTAGGTACATTATGTACAAGTGTAGATCAGCGTACCATGCTATCTGAAAAATACAAGAACAGGAAAATGTATACACAATTCCATGTACATTGCAATTTAACTCGTAACACAAAATCTGTAGTAACTTGAAGTCAAATAGATCACTTCTCCTTTAAATCCTACCACATACAAGGGAAATACACAGTTTGTACGTACATGCACATGTTGTGCGGATAGTGTATCACCTTTAATTAGCTCTGTGTAAATGGCCATTTGATAGGCAAGAGGTACACTACAGTGTATACAGATCAGGGGATGGGGGAGGGGAGCGAAATTTGAACACAATGCGTCAGACACGAAATTGAATAATGTCTTTTTTTACAGCCCCGGTGTACATGCATACAATGTATAATGTACAATGCATTTGAATCAAACTGTAGATAGTGACGGCATCGCTATCACAGGGTGAGCTGCCAGCGCCTGATGGAGTGCCGCACGATTGCCATGGCAACCATCAATGCAGCGCTGGACTGACGCAGTCTCGCAATCAATGGTGCTCAGTAATGGTAATTACTGCCGATGCGCTACTCACTTGTGTGCTCAGGGGCAACAAAGAATGGGAAAGGGTTCAGGCAAGTCTACCCCTTATATGGAGGGCAGAATCATACTGGTATTCTTTACAGGCAGTTTGATCACACTGCACAGGTGTGTTGAAAAGTACTTCAACTACAACTGTACATTTGTACATTTTATAAGGGGGTAAAAATTGTCAACGAGACAATCAATGTTGGAAACATTCTGAGGAACGTTTTTGAAGTTTCCCCTTGCCTTTCATATCACACCAATTACGATCATAAAATTATCAATTACCGGTACATTGAGTGTACACTGTTTCTTGGCAACAAGTGAGAACCATGATCTGTTTCAGGATCATTCATACGTACGGTACAGTAAACACAGTACGGTGTGTGGTGCATCAAACAGAATGTGGCTTACAAGTGCTAATGTACAGAGTGTATACACTGTACGTTTAGGATTAATTTAAAGGTCCTGTTTACCTTTGGGCGCAGTGATTTAAAACATTTTCAGGATGACACATTTTTAATGCATAGATCTGTGTACAGTAGGCCTGTTGTATCACAAAGCATCCTACCATATAAAATGTTCACAATAAAGCCCAAAATACATGTAAGGAGATACACTGTATAGTATTTCTCAATAGACTATAACTGTATACAGTTTTTATCTGAGTGTTGTTCATATTTTGTGTATTTTTGCAATACTTAACATCAATTATACGGATTCAAACTTTTACAGTGGGTGTTTCTATCCGAAAAGTTCACATTTTAGAACTACACTGTATTTCAAAGCATTTAATGCTGTTTTTTGTTTTATCTGCAAATGGTAAATGATGCCTTTAAGCAGCTACAAAGTTTAGGGACCTGATCAATGCCTACAAAGATTGATCACTATCTGCTTTCACTGCTCTGTACTACATATCGTCGGTTGAGAATGATAAGGGCGTTAAGTGATCACAAATCCCATAGTGTTCGAGACAACTTAAAGCCCTTCTCATTCTCAACAGACGATATGTAGGCCCTACAGTGTACCGGTACTAGAGAGACTCAATTATTAAAATTCACACGAGTGAGAGGCTCGATTATTAAAATACCAAGGTCACTGCCTCTTCTTGCCTGGTGCGGTCATGAATGCAATTATATAAAAAAAAATTAATAAAATAAAATGTTAGTGTGGAGGCAATAGTGTCATCCCGTCTCAGCAGCACAATTCTCTCATTTGTTCAATTTCAAGTTTTGAAAATGTTTACATTATCAAACCAAAACATAAAGTGTGTTTGAAACATGTGATGCAGCCCTATATTTGTTTTTTTTTTCTATTTCATAGCAAACCTCTTCTTCATTATATTACATATCATCTATGGAGGTATGAAAGCATAGAACAGGTTTAATTACTGACCACTGTGTTTGTGTCTTGATGAAAGAGACAATTTTAATATTCAGACCTGTGTACACTGTATGCTGACTCTCTAAAAACAATTCCTATACTGTGTCTGTAGTCCTATTAAAGTAAGATGATGAGACCCATATAAGCCACTCTCCTGTACTGTAGCCCTCCATGTCCATCCCCCTTCCTGAAGAGCAAGAACATTATACACACATGCCGTGCCTCATTTCTCCCACTGGAGCTGAGATCTTCTGACTGCTATTAAAGTACTATACATGACTGTATGTCATGTATTAGACAGAAAGATCCGTCTGTCCGGAGGACTCTTTTATATTTTGCCATTAACGCTGTCCTCCGGAGGGATCCGTGAAGCCAGACGCAGTCTCCGCGGAACATTCCCCGACGGACAGATACAGACCGATCTTTCGGTCAAGTCGTGTATTATGTGTACAATGTAGTTTAATATTGCCACTGCACTCAAATGTTTTTCTGTAGTAGGATGGGGAGTTGGGTGTCTGGACACTTAGACTCTCGCGTACTGACTTGCTTATTCTACTTTGAATACCGGTACGCATTTACGCGCAGCTCCTCACTGACAAACAACTGTTTAGTTGTATGTAGGTGCGTCATTGTCAAACCAGATGCACTTTACAGTACACGTTCGGTCCCACAACCTGTCCGGACACCTATTAAATATGACTGGGTATACCGGTACAAAATTGTCTACTGTAGTGTAGAGCTAAACTATACAGTGTATACACAGCCCTGTTGCTGTACACGAGTGTAAAGCATCTGGTCAGGCTACTGCAGACCAAGAAAGATGTACACTCAGGTAGGATATTTATGCGTCATGAACTTTGCGCAGATTGGTGCCGACAGCCTTTTTCGTGGCATGAAATACTACGAAGCCACTGGCATTCATACAACACATTCAAGGTCTAGACATCAAATTTTGTGTCAATTTTAATTTTGCAAATCTTGGCTCCTGCCAAATTTGCAAGGTATAGATCTAGACAGGAGCATTTCCGGTCTTACAGTATACAGTTCCATGGTTTTATTATTTGTCTTAATTGTTTTTTTAACCATAACATTTCAGGAACCTACTTGGCTACACATCTGCTTGCATGCCAAGCGAATATATGCTTCACGTTCTGGCTGGTCAAATGCCATGGTTGCAGTTACACAAATCCAAGCATACATCAGTACATGAAGAGGCAGAGCCTAAACCTGTTGACTATGTACATGTCCACCATTGAGGGCAAACTGATCTTGCGATATAACGCGCATTTCTATAGACACCTGCCCAAGTATTCTCGGGACTCATCCAGGGCCGGCGGAGCATTTTCAAAAGTGTGGGGCCCACTTCCAGGTTTCATGAGCTACTGTAACAAGCCAAAAAAAACCACAAAAAACAAAAGCAAAAAAAAGGTCCTCAGTTCATCTCTCCCCTTCCATTTCTGGGGGTTTTTTTTCAGCTGACATGCAAAAAAAAAAAAAAAAAAAAGGTCTTCAGTGGAAAAACATTTAACCTTACCACTTCAAAATCTCTATTCTATTTAGTGCCACTTACGTACTATCGCCATCGGCTTTAAAGGGAACACAAACCCAAAGATCAATGTGAATTGAGTGAAAGCAGCAACATTAGTAGAACACATCAGTGAAAGTTTGAAGAAAATCGGACAATCGATGCAAAAGTTATGAATTGTTAAAGTTTTGGTGTTGGAACCGCTGGATGAGGAGACTACTAGAGGATATGACATATGAGTGGACCACAAGATTCCCCCTGCTTTCTGAAAGCGGTTAGTCAAGTGCTCTTTCATAATGCTAGAAAAGTGAATTTTTGTTGATTTTCCTTTATATCTTCTTTGTATTGTTGTCCACTCATACATTGTACGTCATAATCTCTAGTAGTCTCCTCATCCAGCGGTTCCAACACCAAAACTTTAAAAATTCATAACTTTTGCATCGATTGTCCGATTTTCCTCAAACTTTCACTGATGTGTTCTATCAATGTTGCTGCTTTCACCCAATCCACATTGCTACAATGTATTTGGGTTTACGTTCCCTTTAAAAAAAGAAAGTGTGGGGGCCCAAAGTGATGACACCTTCCACTATTCCTTTGTATGGTGCACAAAAAGTGTGGGGGCCCGAGCCCCCACAGCCCCCACGGTTCCGCCGGCCAGCCACGTCATCTTCAACACTGTGAACAGGTTCAATGAAAGCAAGATATCCAGAGACTCCAACCCTACGCACCTTCTGATCTGGAGATTCTCCCGCCTGAAACCCCTAGCAAACGGGAGACTCCAACTTGATGTGCGCGAAGCGCATATCACGAGCGCAAAGTTCCTTGTGGCCGGGGTCCAGGGCCAGCTTGGGCCCTGGAAGCTCTAATTTATATAGGGTTCTTGATGCTCTCTCGTGCTATCTAAGGCTTATTTTCAACATACGAAGACAAAAAGTAAGAAATCATTTCAAACAGGAGACACAGAGCCAAGCCAGGGCGGGAGAAATTAAATCTCAAGCGGGAGAACGGGATACAGGCATGCATGTTTATGACCAATGGTCCCGGGCGCGACAACCGCGAGCGATTCGCCCGAGCGCCTGTTCGGGCAGTGGTGGGCAACCCAATGCAGAAAAACCGTGTTCTTTTTAGTGCTCTCTGCGGCCGACTTCGCTCAATCGGCATGTGCAGTGCCAGTGGGTCTCGTTGACGGTTATACCACCGACTGGCAGATATTACCATCTGAAACTTTTCCCCACATATGAAATCTAGCACAAAATTCGTGATGAATACTCACTCACTTCAAAAGATAAATCCTCTCTCCTGCTGTTCGTTGTCTAAGTGAGATTGGCGTGCTCGTAGTACACCCACAATCAGCAAACATTATCACCTAATCACATAGTCAATGTTCAAGGGCTTATCCAATATTCACGTGCGAATTGACAGGCACAAGGCAGGCGGAGTAGCGTACACCATAATAACAACGCCAGCATTTCGGGTTGCTAAGGAAGTGCGCATGCGCAGATCAATTACAAAGAGGGCAAATGAGTTTAACAGGTGGAATTATGCTGTTTGCGTGAGATTCGCAAATCATAATCGTGGAGCAACTATCGTTTGGTGATGCAGTAGCTAATTTTCTCTCTCCCTTCTTTCTCTCTCTAGCTTTCTCACCTGCTGATGTCAATATGTTACGATATCACGGAATAGAATCTAAGCCCCTTCCTTCGAGGTTGTAATACCTCGCCTCTATTAGTGCTAATCTAAGATTAAAGCATCGCAAACAAGACGTAAAACAAATCAGAACAAAAATATGATCTCGTGCAGACGATAAACATAACATATTATGTTTCGTCAATACCCTCTCGATGGTTTTGTTATGGCTGCAGAGATAAGTTTTAGTATGAGCTATCAATCTTTCTTGTGAAAAGAAGTATAACTGTACATATAGCTTAGACGAGCCTATATACCTACCCCCCCGCAAAAATAAATAAAAAAATAAAATAAAATAAAATAAAATGAAAAATGTGCCATTGATTCTTAATTCAAGTGTGTATATTACGTAGATTTCTTGATGTGTGAATGATAGGTATTTATATGTAAATGATAGCGTATAAACATATAGTGGAATGATTGACAGCATGATTCATGTTCATTTTCTGGATTGAGTTCTGTTCTATTTTTATATCACTGTAACAACACGTGGACTACGAATAATCTGTATCTTATAATCATATATATATATATATGTATAAAGAGAGAGAGAGAGGTTGGAGGTCTACATAAAATTATCTACATGTAGGTCTCCATACCTATGTGTGTGGTATATATATATATATATATATATATATATATATAATTATATACATTTGTACAATATTATATAAAGAGAGAGGGTGGAGGTCTACGTGTCTGAAGAAATAATATTGCTTTGAAATAATCATTGTAAAGTGGCAAAATTGCACTCTATGATTCTAGATTTTGACAGGTGTAAATCTGTATTCAGTAGTATAGCAACGGCGTAGCCAGGATTTCATCTTAGGGGGGGGGGGGCGGTTAGTCTGCGAGGGAGCGAAGCGACCGAGCCCGAGCGAGCGGAGCGAGCGAGGGGGGGAGGGTGTGGGAGGGGGGTTTCCCCCCTCCCACGGTAAGAACTTTTTGCGTTTGGATGTTGTAAATGGTGCAATTTGATGCATGTTTTTGCGCGTTTTATCGAGGTGAAACAGTCCCACTTGTTTAAGGTAGCAGTATATTTTAGTGTAGATTATTATTGAACAATTTGCCTATAAAATGGTATAATTTAAATACACTTCTTGTATTAATTCTTTTCACTGAATATCATGAACGCGACTGAACCCGAGCGAGCGGAGCGAGCGAGGGGGGAGGGGAGGGTGTGGGAGGGGGGTGTCCCCCTCCCACGGTAAAAACTTTTTGCATTTTGATTTTGCAAATGGTGCAATTTGATGAATGTTTTTGCGCGTTTTATCGACGTGAAACATTCCCACTTGTTTAAGGTAGCAGTATTATTTTAGTGTAGATTATTATTGAACAATATGCCTATATAAAATGGTATAATTTAGATACACTTCTTGTATTAATTCTTTTCACTGAATATCATGAACGCGACTGAACCCGAGCGAGCGGAGCGAGCGAGGGGGGAGGGGAGGGTGTGGGAGGGGGGTGTCCCCCTCCCACGGTAAAAACTTTTTGCATTTTGATTTTGCAAATGGTGCAATTTGATGAATGTTTTTGCGCGTTTTATCGACGTGAAACATTCCCACTTGTTTAAGGTAGCAGTATTATTTTAGTGTAGATTATTATTGAACAATATGCCTATATAAAATGGTATAATTTAGATACACTTCTTGTATTAATTCTTTTCACTGAATATCATGAACGCGACTGAACCCGAGCGAGCGGAGCGAGCGAGGGGGAGGGGAGGGTGTGGGAGGGGGGTGTCCCCCCTCCCACGGTAAGAACTTTTTGCATTTTGATGTTGCAAATGGTGCAATTTGATGCATGTTTTTGCGCGTTTTATCGACGTGAAACATTCCCACTTGTTTAAGGTAGCAGTATATTTTAGTGTAGATTATTATTGAACAATTTGCCTACATAAAATGGTATAATTTAGATACACTTCTTGTATTAATTCTTTTCACTGAATATCATGAACGCGACTTAACCCGAGCGAGTGGAGCGAACGAGGGGGTAGGGGAGGGTGTGGGAGGGGGAGGGTCCCCCTCCCACGGTGAGAAATTTTTGCATTTTGATGTTGCAAATGGTGCAATTTGATGCATGTTTTTGCGTGTTTTAACGAGTTGAAACAGTCGCACTTGTTTAAGGTTGCAGTAGGTGTGTAGATTATTATTGAACAATTTGCCTATAAAATGGTATAATTTAAACACACTAGTCTTCTTGTATTAATTCTTACACTGAATATCATGAACGCTGTCTGTTCAGCAATCAAACAGAAAAAGCATGCACACGAGGGTGTAGATAGGGGCATATCCCCTCCCACACGAAGGAGATTTTGCGTTTTCAGACCTGAAATTCAGCGATCTGGTGCAAATTTTTGGTGCAATACTTTTTCATCGAAGTGTTAAAATCACGGAATTTAGCTCTTATTCCGAATGTGCACCATCTGTGCGTATGTGTAAAGTCTAGTGAGATAGAGCTTAGGGGAAGGGGGATTCCCCCTCCCGCTCGCGGAGCTTTTGCGAAGTTTAGAATTGAAATAAAGCGATCTGGGTATAGCCACAGTCTACTTCTTTGCATGGCGGGGGGGGGGGGGGGCGAGCAGGGAGAAGGCGTGGGCGAGTGTTGTCTCCACCCGAGTCCCTTCCGATGGAGCTTTTATCTTTTTAAGGTTGAAATTGAGATATCTCGCATACGCATATTTGATGGAAGCAACATTTGGGAAATCACACACACACACACACACACACACACACACACACACACACACACACACACAAAACTGATGGGGGGGGGCTGAGGGAGGAAAAGTCGATTAAAAGGGGAAATTCCCCTTATACATGAGGGAACCTTCAGTTTTCGCAATATAAGTCTTGTGCACCCACAATTATTCAGAATTTTTTGTAAATCTAAAAAGTGTACTTAGCTAGGGAAAGAGGCACAGAGGGGAGGGTTTGGGAGGGGGATACCCCCTCCCAAGCACGAGAGATTTTGCATATTTTGAATTGAAATTCAACGATCTGGTGCACACTTTGAGTGAAATATTCAAAAAAAATATCTTATTTGATGAAAGGTTGCAAAGGAGACCCGCTTCATGTGCATGCATACAGTATACACGCATTTTTTTTTCCGCCTCCCACATCCCCGGTCCAAATCTTAGGGGGGGCGACCGCCCCCATCGCCCCCCCCCCCCCCCCCCCCCGGCTACGCCAGTGTAGTATAGTACAACGCGGGGTGTAAGGATCTCACCGTGAGAGGAATGTGCAAATGAAGTGACGTAACAACGGTCGACATGAAGTGGAGTGAAGTGAAGTCAATCTTGTATAATGTTTTGGACACAGAAAGAAAATAACTGTATAGAGAGTGCAAGATGGCAATTACATTAACTACCAATGCACTAATTAAACGGATATCTGTCACCTAACATTATTGAGGAAGAAGAAGAAGAAAAAAAAAAGATGTGTATTCATAAGGTCATGTGTTGCTATTTTCGCGAAAGTTGTGATTGTTTGTCAAAGTATGCCCGAAATTTTGAGCAGGAATTTCAACCTTATCCGTGATGATATTCTGAAAATGGCTACTCTTCGTTCATTGACCTTTCTTCACTTTGAATGGAGCGAATGAGGCTCCTGAAATGCCTTAATTCACGACTCCGAGTTACATACTGTAGTAGCCGAAAGAGAGCTACACACCCAATAATAATGCTGAGTTTGAACAAAAGAGGGCGCAATATACTCTGCCTGCGCAGGCCAAGAGTTCTGTGGCGCAGGCTTTGTCCTGCTGTTTGGTATTACTAGTATTCCAGGTCCCTGGTATTGTTACCGGTTAGGTTGCAGGTCTACAGTCAAACCAGCTACAGCTAAACGCCTGAGGCTTGATTTGAATAATAGGAATAAGAAACAGCAATGACAATTGACCCCCTCTGAAAATCATAAAAATATAATAGTAAAAGTAAAACAAAGTGATGCAGTACACATTCGGGAGAGTTTCCACTCCTTCTCTCTCACACCTCCCTGAGTACACTAACAGGTAAAATAAACAAGGACAGTTTTTTAACGTCTATGTGTATTGTATCTTATTTACCTGGACATAGGGCCTACAATGTACTGAATAGGTAAGGTCCAAACATTATACTTTGAGGCCTATTATGTATAGTTGCTATCATTATTTGAGTTTAGGCCTTCTCTGGAAATTATTTCGATGTAAGATCCTGTTGAGGTGTTGTAAGTTCAGAAAGAGTAAAACGCTCCGCGATTTGTGTGAATTTTGATATTGATCCGCCACCCTTTAAAGGATCTGTACAGTACTGGATGAGGTGAGGATTCATGTTTTTAACATTCTTATGTGAGATAATGAGAAACCCCTCATGAAATATTAAGAGCATGTATTAAATTTTCAGAAGGATTTAACGTTTATTTGATGAAAATTGGTTTTCAAATGGCAGAGATATCCCAAAAAGTGATAATAATAAAAGGCGGCAGGGCACGCCTTTTATTAGGATATCTTTGTTTTACCTTGTTTTTGGATATCTCGGCCATTTCAAAACCGATTTTCATCAAATAAACTTTTGATACCCCTTAGAATTGCATGCTCTTTGACATCTCATGTAGTGGTTTCTGAATATCTCGCAAAATGTTAAAAGCTAAATCCTCACCTCAACCAGAACTGTACACATCCTTTAAGGTAATTGCGAAGTCTTCACATACTTGAATCGTAATGTGTTGTAATCTTGGTGATTAAGAGAGTAAAATATTTACGTGATGGTCACAATAAGGTCAAGACAAAGGAAATAAGTATTGTGAAGATTGTATAAGATGTTGAGTTAAATAAAACGAAATGTCAGGTTAGAAAAAAAAACATGATGATGATGATGATCTACATTATTGAAGATAAAAAAGTAAAGTCACATTCCATGATTAAATGGACAAACTCAGTCTTCATTGTATGTATATCACGTACTTGAATGCTTCTGCAGATGCAGTGTTGTGAAAACTGATCGCTCAAAACATATATATCATCTTCACAAGCAATACCAAATAAAAGAGAGAGAGAGAGAGAGAGAGAGAGAGAGAACATATAAAGAGTTTGTTCGCAAAAACCGATAAGTCCATACTTGCCAAATGGAGATATTTGCGATTAAAGGTCAAGAAAAATAAAGAGAATAATAAGAAAAGTTTTGCTTCTTTTGATCTTAAGTTCAAAAATGTTCCTTTATATGTAGTGAAAAATTTACGATTTAAAAGGTATCATTTTGTACTTTATGACA
Source organism: Diadema antillarum (assembly GCF_040938485.1). Taxonomy (NCBI): domain Eukaryota; kingdom Metazoa; phylum Echinodermata; class Echinoidea; order Diadematoida; family Diadematidae; genus Diadema; species Diadema antillarum. The sequence goes on from NW_027271039.1 coordinate 1,838,778, forward strand.
GAGAACGTACTTCAAAATCTTCAAAAATGGACTTATCGGTTTTTGCGAACAAACCCTTCATAGTATATATATATATAAAATCATATATTTATAAACAATACTATTATATTTATGTATCTATATTTATATAAAATATTATATATAAATAATTATATTGGCTCCGAAAAATGCTATCTCAAATCAACAGTATCCATTGAATCAAATTCAATTTTCCCTATATCACGTATAACATATTTCCCGCCTGTTTATGATAAATTTCAAGGCATTTATGTTACGCAATATCTTTATATGATATATTGTTACGTGTAATAACACTAATGTGTACATGCTATGTATTTGTAGTACATGTATGTGTATGTACATACATGCGCATACATATATATATATATATATATATATATATATATGAAGAGTTTGTTTGCAAAAACCGATAAGTCCACTTTTGAAGATTTTGAAGTACGGTCTTTGTCATAAAGTACAAAATAATATCTTTTAAATGATAAGTTGGTAACTACATATAAAGGTATATTTTTGAAGTTATGTCAAAAGAAGCAAAAATTTTCTTATTATTCTCTTTATTTTTCTTGACCTTTAATCGCAAATATCTCCATTTGACAAATATGGACTTATCGGTTTTTGCAAACAAACTCTTCATATATATATATAATATATATATATATATATATATATAATATTATATATTATATCATATATATATATATATTATATATATGATATTCATACAAACACGTCATTAGTTATTCTAATATCAGCTTTAGGAAGACATTGTAGATACGCATGGTCAGCAGTGAAGCATCTCATTGAATGGAATGAAAACGTCAAGGAGACACAAATTGTCCCCTGTCTCCTTGATAAAGTAATTATGACCACAATTATAACAACTCATTAAAGCTGCATTGATGCATAGATATATTATGAAGACTGAGTTTATTCGCAAAAACCGATAAGTCCATATTTGCCAAATGGAGATATTAAAGGTCAAGAAAAATAAAGAGAATAATAAGAAAATTTTTGCTTCTTTTGACCATAACTTCAAAAGTATACCTTTGTAGTGACCAATATATCATTTAAAAGGTATTATTTTGTACTTTATGACAGAGACCGTACTTCAAAATCTGCAAAAATGGACTTATCGGTTTTTGCGAACAAACTCTTCATATATAAATATATACAATAATGCAAACATGAAAGTTTTGAATGGAAAGACAGTCAAACGACGTTATTTTCTTTTGGTTAAGTAAGGTTTTATTGCAGACTTCCATAATACGCTATAACAAATTCAGCTTTGCAGTAACAGTAACTTGTTAAACTCTATAGTAGTTCCATTGCCGCCCTCACATTATACGGTAAGGGGTTCTTATTCAGTTGTTTTTAGTCGTGTACAATGCAATAATCGTATTATAATTATTGCCATCTTTTCAGTAATTCGAAGTAATGTTAGATTGAAATTGGTGGCTTTCTCTCCATTGTCCTATAACAGTGAGGCGTTTTGAATAAAGTACTCATCAAGCATTGACAGTTTGTGTTTAGGCCCTACATACATTTTCTTCTGAACTTTTGGCTGTATTTCAAGTAGTGTATACACGACTGCGCAGAGACGGATTTCCCTTTTCGTACCGTTTTTTTTTTTCTGTTTCGTTGTTAATGAGTTATTTTAAGCGTAGTGAAAATGTCATCATTTTTTTTTGTAACCCTAAGAAAGAGTAGGGTCTGGATAACTCAAACATTCCAAAATTAGATAATAAATGTTCCGTATGGTGACAAACTGCTGCATAATCCTGATAGCATCTTTTCCGCACGAGGAACTGTTGTGAGTTGTATAGGGTATAGATCAATAACGATTTTCTGCGAATTTATATCACACATTTTTATGGTAGTGTGCCAAGCACATACATCGTTGAAGACGTAGAGAAGTATACAGTAAAGGCATACGACGTTTTCCTATCAGCCCGATGTTTCAAAGTAGCGCCATTTCCAAATTCTCGAGAATGAATTTTCATAAGCCCGATGACGAAATAGCCGCCTATTCGATAATGTGAATTAAACTAGCGGGCTGACTCGAAAGCTATAATCTCGAGAAAAGCTTTCGCTCCAAACTCAGGAAATTTCCGAAATAGCGGGATGATTTGTGAACTAACGCGCTATTTGATAATGTGATTTCACTGTTTGCGCATGCTCGCAGCTGTCGAATAAGCTCGAAAACATTTCGGGCTGATTCTCTTCGGGCTGACGTGACGTGGATAGGAAATGACATCGCGCTAATTTGTTATCGCCAAACAAAACAAAACGAAACAAAACAGAATGTGAAAACATAGTAGGCCTACTCTCTTATCATTAATTGCGTCGGCTGCTAAATATTGCGCCATTGTTCCGATTGCGCAATACGCTTACATCAAGATAATAAAGTGTATGGGGGATAATGTACCTAACACTTGGATAACGTCGAAGACATACAAGTACGCCACGTTTAAACTGTCCTAAACGACATTATTTTGAAAATCCACTTCAAGCTGATGAAATGTTGAATGAGTAAATGTCCTTAGGTTGAGAACAACACATTTATTTTATGTAGGCTGTATTGGCAGAAGAGCTGCGAAGCTTCCGTTTATGGATACTCAAGTCAACACGTTGCATTACAATCGTCCACACAATTCATTTCATACGAAAATAATGCTACACATAAGATAAACAAACACACATACACACACATGGACACCAATTATTTGCAAAACGAGTGAAACTTCCAGTATCCATCAGATCCGCCTCCGGTGAAGACACCGACGTAGTTAATTTCCATGAGTGATGGGTAGGTAGCCGCCAGAAAGGGGGTAGAATTCCTGTGACGCCCAATCGCGATCGTGTTGTTATTGAAAGTTATCCAGAAGCGGTCATATCTGTCGTAGCCAGATATGATGTTCTTGATCATCGCCCTCTTATGGTCGTGACAGTTCCCGCTCCAGTCTGTTCCTGAACACTGGCGTATAGCGCTTCCGGCGTTGTTCCAAGCACCCAGGGCTTTCAGAAAATATGGGAGAGAAAAGAAAGAAAGAAATGAAACGATGCGAACAAAACACCCCTTCCGGAAAAGGGGATTCAAGAAGAAAATAAGGGGGAAAACATCTTTATCTGGCTAAACCTTCAGCTAATATCGTTCAAAACATGGGTATATTTTCACACTCAGAGCGGAAATAGCCCCCAGCCCGCCAGTAATATAGAATATAAAATAAAGTACGATATACAAGGTGTGTTTTAATATGAAAAGAAAACGTCTTGAAAGTGTGGGATGCATTCTAAACCATTATAATATTCCAACCAGAAAAACATTACATTAAGAATCATTCGGTGTTGAACATAGAATGGCATGAAACCACGTTATTAACGCACGTGGCCAAATGACTTTGGCTGCGTTTATCAACTTTTAAACGACTTTCGAAAGCCCTTTCCATAGCCCTTTCGAAAGCCCCGTCCACTCCCTGTACTATTAATGTGCCGCTTGTTTTCGTCTGCTGCGTTAATCAACTTTCCCCTGTTTAAACGGCTTTCGATAGCCCCCTTTCGATAGCCCTTTCGAAAGCCCTTTCCATAGCCCTTTCGAGAGCCCTTTCCAAAGCCCTGACTGCCTGTACTATTAGTGTGCCGCTTGTTTTCTAAGTTGGGACGGCGAAAAGCAATTACCATCATAAAGACATAAGACGAGTCATGATACAATGCCACATGAATCAATTGTCTTCCTATCCTAAACCAATACTCTCTTCAGGAAGAACGGAATTAGGTATGTCCGTTCGAAGGCTTTAACGATCGAGTGATCCAGGGTAGACTCTGAATCCGTGTTGCCACTGCTCGACCAGAGGTCTCTGTCATCATTATTACCACAGCTTTGCCAAGTACCCATGTATGTACACGTAGGTCGAGAGGGACGTGATGGGTGCAACATCTCGTCCATGGATTAAGAACTGTGCGATAATCGAATTCGGGTACTACGATTGGGAGTCGGGAGTCTTATCCACTATGCCACAGCGCGTCAAAAACTGATGATAACTATAATTATTATCTATCAGCTGTTTATAGTCAAAAGTTTCAAATTCGAAGCAGGAGTCTATGTTCCCCATGAATCTTTTCGGTGGTGGGGGAGGAGCATTTCATGTCGCGTTTTGCCATTTTTTTTTTTTAGGGGGGGGGGGGGGACTGTTTGAATTCTTAAAATCTTTGGATCTGTTTGGTTGAGAAAAAAAATGTCAGAAAAAAAATCTTCCTAATTAAGTGCCTCATTAAATGCCCCCACTGAAGTTTTGTAGATCAGTGATGATTGTGATGATAATAAGAATAATTAAATAAATGAATAAACGAATAGAACGATGATTAGAATCAGCATTTATCCATTACCCCATTTACTCCGCCGGGCTCCGTGGAGGACAAGCTAAATTGCTATCCTGATTCTAGAGCCAGCAATTTTGTTCGTTCGTTTACACAAACGATTTCCAGTCAACGGAAAAAAGGGCGAAATTCGTGCAATGTTGCTCTTGATGTAAAAATGTAAAAAAAAAAAAAAATCTTATTTCTATTTTATTTATCTATTCATTTTTTTAGTCGGAGCTGGGACGCGCGTCTTACGGCCCGATCACTAAATCTATAGCTTTTCGCAACAGTCTCGCATCTTTGCACTATCGAAATAGAAAGTTGGAAAAGATATTTTTATTCTAATTTTCCGGTCATTGATAAACAAAAAAGAAAATTATCTACGTTCGTGACGATCCATTATTAAGAAACTTTTTTTTTTGGGGGGGGGAGGGGGTGGGTGGTGGCATACAGCAAACAAGTAAATGGGACAGTAATATAACAAAATAATTTGCACCCTGGCAACGAGTTAGATTTTTGTTATTTCATTTTTTTATTTGCTTATTAACTTATTTATTATTCTTTCTTTTTTGGGGGTGCAAATTCGACTTACACACTATCAATCGACGGGGATATTGAGCTCAAGATTTTTACCCTTCATAATCAGTGCAATAGTGGTATGTTAGACAAAGAAAGATGGGCATGCGACAACGAACGCGTATTGAAACAGCAAGAGTGCACACCGTGCTCTTCTCTTGCATATGCACAATATATTATACGAATAATTTATGAGTTGTGAGTGCATAGGGCACGAATATCGCACGAGGCGCGAGATAAGCCACTGGTCTATTCAACAAGGCGCGTAGCGCCGCGTTGAATAGACCAGGGGCGAATCTCGCGCCGAGTGCGGTATTACGTGCCCCAATGCACGAACAAAATTGTAAATTATTCGTGTTATACAACACCTTGTCCACAATCACAGTACTAAATTAGTGACCGCCAACTCAGGAAGGCCCAAAAATAAATGTAACAATTAGGCAGAGAATTGTAAACCACCCTGTGTACTGCTTTCAAACACTCGTCATGATTCGACCACACAGTCACAGGAATCACAAACTCCGCAGGGTCTATACCCATTCTACGCTAACGTTAGATCGAGTTAGGCCTGACTGTTAGGCCGATCTGAGATGTCGGTAGATCTATAGTAGGTCTAGACTTTGTCTATTTCCGAAAATGATTTTGTATAAAAACACAGAAAAATAATCAAATTACGGTTTCTCAACTTGAAATGAAGTCTTGATTTTGGGATCACTGTGGTCCACGTAGCAGATCAGAGTCAAAAGTAAAAACACAGCAGTAGGTATAAAAGGCCGCGCGATACATGCAAATAGCTAGAGCTGCGCGTACACGCGTACACGTTAACGTTGCAGTACTCCGCCGCGCCTGGTCTGTGAGACTTACCGGCAGCGCAGCGCAGCCGGCCAGCACGTACAATTAAATGTAGTTTGCTGGCGCTTTGCTACGGGTGTGAGCCACAGAACTCTAGCTGTGAGCGGCCATGCATTAGTAGCCCCCCGCGAAGCCGTGCTATAGTACCTTCGAGCCGTGCAATAGGCCCATGCCAGGGGCCTATTGTATGGCTGTCACTCTCAATGAGTTTGATAGGTATTTTCTATTGAATGTCATGTGACATGTTCTTGGCCAATCACAATTCGACATCATTCTGAGGTGTTGTATAAAGGTGTGATACGTCATCTCTCACGACGCCTTGGTACTGCATTTAGTAATGCATTTGGTTTAAAGAAGGTGGAGACTTCTTCAAATGGTTGCCAAGAACAATACCGCACTTGCAAGGGCATATATGTGTTATGGTGCCACATATAATATGGTACCACTTTTGAAACCGAGTGCGGCCGGCCTCCGTACAGCAATTTTCCACGCAAAAACAGAGTCAAGTATTTAGTGATTTTACCTATTTCATACATTTCCTTCTTCTCCTGGTTGACGCTGCTCAGCCCGATGAAAACTTCCATCTTAGCCCGGACTTCAAAGTCCAGTGACGTCATGCTGTCAGTGACGTGCCAACCAGGAAAAGTGTACACCCGAGTATTGCCAACGTTCGGAGTGAAAAGGACCTCACATGCTATGAAAATGTTCAGAGAATATCGGTTAAAGAGCATGGTATTCATTGCAGCAGTTCAGGTAAGAGGATGAGGTCACACTTTGCCCATCACAAGTCGAAGATTATTCGCCAATATCTTGCTAAACAAATAAACATACCTTACTAATTTTTGGTACTATATTCGTCTCCTTTAATCACCATTTTCCTCTCTCTCTCTCTCTCCCTCTCTCTCTCTCTCTCTCTCTCTCTCTCTCACTTTAGGCAATAAAGGAAATACTCGCAAACCATGACGTCCAAGTAGGTGTTAAGACCACCGACCTTCAAGATCGAGTACACTTTTTTAGTGAAACATTATCAGGGACAGTATATTCCTTATTGTAACTTTCAAGAAGATAAGACAATTCTGTTCTTGTTCCAAACATAAACGAAGTGACTTTAATTTGGTGTGCATATATCTATACTGCGGTAGGCTACCCCCTTTTTTTCCAACTGTTAAACCTACATGCAATTTTCTAGAAAATTCACAAACGATCATAGATTTGTGCCGACAGACAGTTGCGTGCCAATTTATATAAACGGTGTTGTTTGTCTGGAAAACGTAATTGAGAAAATAGTGCGGTTAATTATCGTGGACAAGAAAAACAAGAACGACAGATGTAGTAAAGTTGGATATATGAAAAGCCTTGATGGTGTCTTGATTGTCAGTTAATCGAGTATCACAGTTTCCTTTCTAGGACCTCTCATTCGAATAAGAGGAAGAATATTCTAGTGAAAGGAGATATAGAGAGAAGGAGAAGAAGAAGAAACACAAACAAACAAACAAACAAACAAACAAACAAACAAACAAAAAGCAACAAGCAAACTACACACACAGAAAAACCTTTACTCACCGCAAGTTGGTCCAAAGTATCCGTCCGGGCAATTGCAGGTGAAATTTCCGTATTTGTCAGGTATACATTCACCCCCGTTCTCGCAAGGTGAGGAATAGCAGGCTGTAAAAATATGAATAGCCATTTTACTACATGTTGTACTTATCTTTTTTTTTTCTTTCAGTTCTTCTTGTAGGCCTAATGTGTCATGGTTATCATTCATTTTGTATGATAATTGAGCGATGCGAAGTATTATCACACTTTCCTTTTTTTATTATTGCAATACAATCTTGGAGAAACGAAATATGAGCTGATGAATTTACAATGGTTCCCTGAAAAGTTTCTCATTCTGATATCATTGATGCAGCTGTGTACTTTTCACCGTGTAGAAAGTTTTGTTGAAATGACAATTACTGGCGTAGCTCAGTCTTAAATCATTTTGTTGTTTTGCAAACAGTGCATGATCGTACACATAATTATGTATAACCTTTTTGCATCTAAATTAGATTATGATATGTGAATTTTTTTGTTCAGGAAGCTTGCTTTATACACATGAGTGGGGGTAAATGAACAATTAAGCAATGTATAGATGATGCCATGGATGATGCCAGCAACAGAAAGTCGGGTCTTCGAAAGGTCCCAAAATATTTTACAAAACCTGAAATGATATGAAAAAAAAATACAGACTATTACTTTTAGCTGGAGAAAGAGTGCACGTAGGGCCTACCTACAGCAATCAGCGGTAAACATGCAATGTTTCGTCCTTGGGTATTAAAGGGTGGAATGACCTCAAACGGTAGAGTTGGTATGATCTCCCCGTTTGGACCCGAGATGTTCCGGCATGGTACTCTGTTCACCAATCCTGGGAGTTTTGACTGCAGAACGATCCTCATCTGACGCCGCAATGGCTCTGATGTAACGGGCCGGGGTGGGCCGCGTAGAAAGGCTATCAAGAAATAGAGCACCGAGCGTCGGTAAGTGAATAGAGCGTCGAGATTGGTATTAAAGACGAGGCAGCCTTCTAACGATAAAAATTAGAGGTCAATAAAAAGATGAAAGCATACGAGACTGATGTTCACCAACTATAAGGTTGTTGATATTGCCGAAACGAGGTTGTTGTCGAGCCCGCGGCCCACGGTGATACAAACCATTTAATGAATAATGTGAAACTGACAAAAAATGTGCGCCTCAAACATTAAAAAAAAATGCTTTAGTGGTACTTAAAAAAAAAAAAACATTTGTGCAAGCCCATTATAAATTTAGATTACAAGGACGTTGTCACTCTGGTAATATCAAATTCGTTAGAAAGAGGTAAAAAAAAAATCAGACGCCAAATTAAACTCGTTGTATAGGTCTTCAACGTCATTTCCATACTTTTGTCATTCCAATTTATGAATCCGCATTCAAATTCACACAGCGTACGCACGTACAAATATTCTGGCATTCAAATTCAGAGTCTGAGCGATCAATTTCTTATGGGAGCTCTATTTCGTTTCCGTCAAATCAAATTCACGAGACGGTCCCAAATGAACTTGTTCGGGGCGTTCAATTTCATTTACAGATAATCTATTTCGTGAATAGATATTTTGAAAGGGGCGACGTTTTTCGAATAAAATAAGCAACAACGTATGTACAACTCAGAGTTTTATGCATTCATTTATGATTAAGGTTTTTATATTGTTAAGATTCTCTGTTGATGAATTCTTGGTTTTTTTTAATCTTTTACTTTAAAAAGTTTGAACCCTTATGAGGTCCAACAAGCCGCCGTGCATATAAACAGCATAACGACAATTAAAGCATACACAAAGTCCCGCAAACTTCTTCAACTTTCTTATTTTTTGTATCTACGATGATTCAATTTATCTTTCCATCGATGTTCTTTTCCAGAGGGGCCTACATCTACTCTACTACAAGCTCTGTCTTTTTAGTGGGTTCCTCCATTTATACATTTCCTTCACTTTGATCACTTCTGTTTCTTTTTTACTATACAATAATTATGATTATCACTATAGGTCCTCAATGTATTGTTGTACAGTCTTTTCATTTCACTATGATTGTTCTATTTACCTTATTCTCTGTTATCAAAAGAAGTGAAACATATGTTTTGTCGAAAAATGAAATAAACTTTGAATTGAATTGAATTGAAAAACGTAAACCAATAAGATATCAATAAACAACAAACTAAGACGTATATACAATGTTCACGTTATCAGTTTATGTACGTAGCCGAAATTGCTTTTCCCGATGGTGTGGCCTCAACCTTTGTACAGCGTTTGAACAGCGCCGGGTATATTCAAATTTTAGAATGAACAGGTGGACCTATACAGCAAAACTAATTAATGATTTCCATCATGAGGTCTAATCCATTCAAAACTAAGTGAAAAAGACACACATACACAAATGACACACATACAAATGACTTTTCTTTTCTCAGTTGGTTATGTGAATAGTCATTTCACTCGATTCAAAGCGATATAGGTTCAGTTTGCCCAACAGCAATTCATGGAATTCGTATTCAAACAAAGAATGAACCTGCATCAACCAGGTGACCAGAATGGTTCGTCGATTAACACTCGAGGAAGCATTCAATTTATTGTTGTTGTTTTTTTTTTAATATAAAAAGCGTGAACATTTTTTTTTTTTTTGCCAAAAACTAAGCTTGCTCTCAGCATGGTCAGTGGATGTACCGGTAAGCACCATCTATAAAGACTACATAGATAATTATAACATCACAGATGTTTATCTTATAACAGTATCTTAGTAAATTCAAAAACCGACCTGCCTCTTAGTACAAATCGGCCGTGATTTGGCAGAACTATACGTATCTCACTTTACTGACATTTTTATTTTATTTTTGTTTTGTTTAAACTTTCAACTTGAATGTCTCGAAATCGCTTCAAACGTGATACAATATGTCATGTACGTATAGTTTTGCGAGATCACGGTCGAAATGATATTTTTCTGCTCATTCGCAAACTGGAAACCCGAACTGGCTAATCACAGGTGTCTAGACTTGGGAGCACCCCATACGGTAATTCTATATCCATGGACAATCATGAACGAGCGTACCTAAATTTTTCCCTTATCAACACACTCATTACCTCTAATGGGATGAAGTACAATACTGTGAATGTCAATGTACTTAGAGTAATCGACACTCGGAAATGTATCTCTTGGATGTTTATACAAATTATTTAAGGGAATATAATCGTCTTTTGGCATTTTTTTTTTATTGATCCCTTCTTTTTTATTATAGGCCATTATTACACTGATATAATGCAGTAGACAAGCATTTATTAGTACGAAGACATTTCACTTGTTTGATCTGACGGTTATAAGCCACTCTATTTATACAGTCAGATCGCAGCACGTATGCTAATGAGCCGATCCGGCAAGATTTATTCAGCACTCTCGTTGACGATCTTTGCGCTCGATAGGTGTCTCGTCGTGCGAGATTTTGCGAGAGTTTGACAGGGCTATGGTTTTCACAGTGTAGCGACTTGTATAACATACATTCATCATCGCTACAAGTCACGGCAAAGTGTTCTGCAGACTCTGATCTTTATTTTGATACTAAATTTGCGTGTAACATCGGATCTTATCATGACGATAATCAGTTGAATTTGCGTAAATTTTACCTGCTTTTCACGGGAGATTTTGTCGTCTAAAGTTCGTTTTTGGTTCCTGACCGGTTTAAGAAACTGTTGTTTCTGATTTTGGCTTTTTCGTAGAGAGGAAACTTAGATACTCATCATATATTGGAGTGAAAGAGATGCAAGCATGATTTATACTAGTTTTTCTGTTTTGAAATGTCTGTAAAATTCACTCCTAAGCCGGAAGTATGCTCCACACAAAGTGTACATTGGCGCGAAAGAGCTCTCTCATTGGACAGTGCTTGCATTCAGCACTTCAACTTGGCTTGCACTATACACGCGTGCAAAGAAACCGCAAGTGGCATCAAACCGTTATACATGTAGCAGCGTATATAATGACGTAATGCAAGCACTGAATGCAAGCGCTGTCCAATGAGAGAGCTTACTCTTGAGATTGCACGGTTTCAAGCTGATCAGCACTGACATCGATGTATATTTTACTGGTTCCTGACCGGTTTAAGCAACAAATGGTCAAGATGTTTACATGTATAGAAAGATTAAGAGATAGACTACCACTCAATGCATTTTCATTGAGATGCAAAGTGAATTCGGTATTCTTTTGACGTCTTGAACGTGTACTGCACGAATTACTTTTTCACCACTTTTCAACTCAAACTACGCTATGATACTTTTCATTTACAATAATTTGAGTAACATGTGACGATAGTTTACATATTTTCCTTGAATTTACTACCAAATTTGTGAATATAAAGTGTATTTTGGTTGCCGAAAGCCAAAGGACAAAATCCCCTTCCGCAGCTTATTATTATACGTATGCAAGCCTCGAGCGGGCTTGCATACGAGTTGAATAATACGAGCGAAATATCGGGTGCTGCGGTCTGACTGTATAGTGCCAACTTACTCAGTAGGAAGTTTCACTCAATTTGAATTTGCAAGCATGCTCTTAAGTGGACGTATCGAAGTTGTGCCGTCAAAGTTAAATTAAATATGATTTATATGATATCGAAATTAATAGAATCTGTACATTAAGTCCGCTTGCTTCAATGTCGAGTGAAAATAGATACCCATTAATGGAAGCCATCGGTGCTTTCCTATCAAGCCGATAGGGACGCACGATACAAAATTTAAGTGTACCCCTGTCCCGCGTCAATTAGCATGATTAGCGAGTCTTAAAGGGCCCCTGAAATCCAAATGCATGTTGATCTGTGTTGATTTATGATACCCTCAACATCACTTTTGCGGTGAAACGAATATCTAGAAACATTCCACATATCTTAACGATTTTTTCTTCTATTTTTCTTCAGATTACTTGGGAACGCCCACAAAAAAAATCCTTCAAACCAATATTCCTCAGATGACCTCATGTGTCAATCATTGCTAAAGTACTGAAATGTTTAACAAAAGACATTGGAATGCACCTTCCTCTCGGCTTAGCATAACTTGCATGTTTCTGTGATATTAGGCCTAATGTGACTAACAAAAGACATGGCGAGGGAAGAAGTAAAAAAAGCCCAAGATTAAAACAAACAAACAAAAGACGACTATTATTGTGAGGGAAACAGTGACGTAATGCACGCTTGAGCTCACACAAAATGAAATCAGCCCACTATCATTACACTAACTGAACACAGCACAGAGCAAAAATCCAAAAGAACAAGCAGTTGAAGCAGAAATCAAATCAATGTTATTTCAAAACTGATTCTTAGAGTACGTGCATTCTAGAACTCCGAGTGAAATAACGCACATCGTACCACACTTAAAGAAAAAATTATTTCAATTCAATTCAATTCAAAATGATTTTATTTCCATATAAAGTAATACAAAGTAATATACATTACGCTTGCATGAGTACATACTATTTTAAGGAACTTTGAATCACATAAGTTTCAACAAAACGTACATGAATACAATATTATAATGATATCAAATTTGGTTACGATAAATAAACAACAATACCATCTTAATTTGCAACTCCCGTCATGGAAAAGAGAAATTCACAAGAAAAGCATAGCTTGTAAAATTTGTGAATTACTCTAGAAGGTGAGAGCATCTCAAGATCCGTCAAGGACTCCATGTGTAAAATTTTGATATCCTGATGTCAGGATATATATTTCTGATTATACAGTTCGTTTTTCCGAAGGTTCTTTACTCCGAAAGTTCGTTATTCCGCAGCTTCGTTATTCCGAAGGTTCGTTAATCCGAAAATGTGATAAGGATTGTAATTCCAAAGGTTCATTTATCCGAAATGAAATAAGGTTCGTTATTCCGCAGGTTCGTTAATCCGAAAATGAAACAAAGCTCGTTATTCCGAAGGTTCGTTACGGACCCTTTTTCATTTCGGATCAACGAACCTTCGGAATACCAAACCCTATTTCATTTTCGGATTAACGAACCTTTGGAATAACGAACCTTAGGAATAACGCCACGAATGTTCGGATTAACAAACCCTTTTTCATTTTTGAATTAACGAACCTCTCGGTATAGGGAATTTGTTTGTTTCGGATTAACGAACCTTCGGAATAACGAACAGCACACACATTGGTAAGAACACTTATTTTCCTGACGCTATACTCCCACTGAACATTCATTCTTTCTGAGACGTATTGACATGTTTCTGTTTGTTTGTATGCTTGCATGATTGCATTGATTTAGCCCTACACCGGATTTCCTAGCCAGAACAATTTTTTTTTTTTTGTTCGTCATAGGGGAAGATTTGAAGACTCTTGGTAACAAAGTGCTATACAGTACTTTACAAAACTGAGCGGAAAAAACAACACAAACACAAACAACTCCCTCTAAAAAGGGGAAAATGATACTGGTAATCGCATCACCCATACAATACACTGTATGTTATATAAATTACCTATCTCTCTCTCTCTCTTCCTCTCTCTCTCTCTAACTCTCCCTCTCTCACCCTCCCTCTCTCTCTCTCTCTCTTTATATATATATATATATATATATATATATATATATATATACATTGTATACTTATATACATATATACATATATTCATATATATCATATACAAACGTAGAGACATTGAATGGACATTAAACATACAGGGAATATCTTTATTTAACTGTAATGAAACCAAACTGATATCCCTTTCACATGTAAAATGTGTAAGATATATAGGCCTCTTGTTTGTCATTTCCTCACACGTGAAACTGAAAAGAAAAAGAGACATGATCACGTAACGACAAAAAAAGCAAATTATACATGCAGAGGCCAACTACAGTTAATACACTGCAAAAAGTCCGGTGTTAAATAATGAACACCGAGCTGGTGTTAAATTTTCGGTTTAAATTAACACCTCCGGGTGTCATTTCCAAATTTTAAACTGTTTTTTGAAGAGTTTCTTAGTAACTGCACTTCTTGTTGATTTTTTATTTAAACAAGACGATCAAAAATTTTACATTAAAAGACTAGATTTTTGAAAAAAATGTGAAAATAAATTTACACCAAAGTAACACCAGCTGGTGTGATCTCTTATTGAAGCTGGACGGGTGTTAAACCATTGATATTAACACCAGCAAATATCAAATCAACACCATCTGGTGTCATTTTTGAATTAACACCAGTACAGTGTCAAAATAACACCAGGTACAGTGTCAAATTAACACCACGAAGTGACAGGTGAGCACTTTTCAACACCATCACAGTGCATTTTTAACACCTGTGGGTGTGGACCTTTCTTGAAGTTTGATCGGTGTTAGATTTAACACCCGTGGTGTTAAATCTAATACCGATGTTTTTACAGTGTAGAAACGCCTGGACAAAGAGACCATCAAAACATCGTGGAATACTCACTTGTCAAAAGCGTTACACACAGAAAGTTCTTCAAGCTAAAAATGCGGACTCTTCTTTTCCGTCGTACCTGGGAAGAGGAGGGGGGGGGGGAGGATCCAGATAATGTGAATGAACAGAAGGAAACACGATTGACTTTATCAGACTATTAAGTACAAAAAAGCACTCATTTTAAGTAATGTAACACTGTATATAACACTGTATACAATATATCATTTTTATGAATGATTGAGTGGGTGATTTGTGTGCGTTCAGGTATTATGTTCTTCTTTATTAGCATCAACGCCAGCAAGAACTTACAAAGTTTCTCTTAACTCAGTGAAGATAAACTCTTGAAGGGTTTGTTTGCAAAAACCGATAAGTCCATTTTTGAAGATTTTGAAGTACGATCTCTGTCATTAAGTACAAAATAATACCTTTTAAATGATACATTGGTCACCACATGTGAAGGTATATTTTTGAAGTTATGGTCAAAAGAAGCGAACATTTTCTCATTATTCTCTTTATTTTTCTTGACCTTTAATCGCAAATATCTCCATTTGGCAAATATGGACTTATCGGTTTTTGCAGACAAACTCTTCTCTTATCTATACAACGTGTACGCAAATATAAACCACTCTTTTAGCATTTGAACCGCATCGCTGAATTACAGTATTTGAAGTCTTTTGAAGCATGAATGCGTTGAATCTAATGAATTAATGGCGAAATATAAAATGTACTTTAGTGAGTATGACATAATGACACATATGTATATGTAACACAAATAATATATATATATATATATATATATATATATGAAGAATTTGTTCGCAAAAACCGATAAGTCCATATTTGCCAAATGGAGATATGTGCGATTAAAGGTCAAGAACAATATAGAGAATAATAAGAATTGTTTTGCTTCTTTTGACCATAACTTCAAAAATTTACCTTTATACGTAGTGACCAATATATCATTTAAAAGGTATTATTTTGTACTTTATGACAGAGACCATACTTCAAAATCTTCAAAAATGGACTTATCGGTTTTTGCAAACAAACTCTTCATTTGTATATATATAATATAAAACATATACAAAAATGTACGAAAAGATAAAAACAATTCAATGAATTCTTGGCTCATGTGCAGTGAGAAAATAAGACAAATAATTACTTGGAAAACAGATTGAATCTGAGTGGAGATGTGGATAGATAACAGCATCAAAGAAGGCAAGCAATCTCAAGTGACATGTTTCCAAGACTCTTTTCATAAGGAATGTGTAAATTCTGACATTTATACGAAGTTTACAACATCAAGATATGTTAGAAACTTGTGTAACACATACACTTTCTTTTTGCACAAACACATGATCCACGTAATAAGAGGTGGCACATATAAAGAGCACGATAAAGACATCACTTTGTTGAAGCTTCTTCGATAAACATACAGTATAGAAACATTGCATATGAAAGAAACACCGGACTGCTATTCCTTGCTTTTTTTTTTCTTTTTAAAAAATTTAATTGCCATTTGTCTCTTCAAAAACGTAATTGTTATCATTACGAGCATGTGAAAACCGATGTACCAGAATGATTTCACTGATAGCAAGTGACCGCGAACTTGTACATGTTCTAACTGACACAATGTGATCTGTAAACGCATATGTGTATATTGTGAATTAAAAGAACCACCTGTTTAGGCTTTGTATGAAATATGTTACAGAATATCAATACAACAAATACATTATAATGTTATAGTAAATTCGTCTACTAAGATTTTTGGAAAGTTCAACATAAAAACGTTTTGAAAGGATAGCAGGAGAATGTATGAACTATAAAGAACCGGCCCATTCGCGGACATTAGTGTCATTTTACTGAGGCAGTTATTCAGAATTTATTCAATTGGTAGACAATCATTCCAGGCGATTGCACTTATGAATGACTTCTCCGCCTCACGACTACAATATTATGACTATCCTGAAGTTCTTGTGTTATTCCAACACTATGGACAATTTTTAGTTCCACAAAATCTCTGAAAAACAATGCTTTTTTTTATTCTCGTTAAACTTTTAACAAAAATGGGACGAATAAAAAAAAACTGCTTAAAAACTAGGCTTCACACTTTTAACTGGAATGCCACTATACAATTTTAGTAAACCCTCCGAGATAAACGTCATGTCGAACTCATTTCTATATAGCAATACCGTCTCTTTCATGTTATCACACCAGTAACAATCCTGTTTATATAATAATTCGTGTAGGAAGAACAACATGTAAATACAAACGATAATGTACTCCTCATATTCATACTCCTCATATTCCTTTAAGTTGATCAAAGTCATTGTCGTGTCGGCAGCAGTGACTGATTCAAAGAATGCAAGCGAATTATAAAGTTCTGCGCTTTTGTGAGGAGAAATGAGAGCAATATTTCAAACATGGTCGGTGAAAAGTGATAAGTAAAATCTGAACAGAAAAAAAAAATAGGTACTTACCGTTCTCTGGTACAATGTTGTTTGTTTATGCACCAGTCCGTTCGTTGTCAATGCCATCTCAGTAGCTGAATAGGATGTACCGCAGCTATAATTGCTATACTGATTGTAGGCCTATAGTGGCATACATGTATGTACAATTATGCATCCTAGGGCCTACACATATAAATCCATCAAGGGCCTATACATGATATTGTTTGAGAACGCAAATAGTTTTCCCAACGTTTCGAGTCGTACAAATAAGATAAACAAAAAACAAAATTCGCGTCACCATTTCAAAGTGAAGACTGAAGTGGAGTGTCATATGCGGTGTGTAATATACTTTTGATTTGCAACCAATTAATTGACAAGTCGCAATAGTCTACAACACAATACTCTTATTTAAAGGGGAAGGCTAGTAACTGATCAGTGGGAATCAGTGGAAATGCTGGGAGATGATTGTTCCAATCCTTATGGGATTCATTCAAGAGTTCATTGTATATCTATTGTTGTGTGAAAATTATTTGCTTCAGAACGGTCTCATATTCAAGTAATGTGCAGATTAATGCTCCGTCACTGACCAGGGACGCTAACCTGGAAGCATTAAACTGCACATTACTTGAATATGAGACCATTCTGAAGCAAATCATTTTCACACAACAATAGATATACAATGAACTCTTGAATAAATCCCATAAGGATTGGAACAATCATCTCCCAGCATTTCCACTGATTCCCACTGATCAGTTACTAGCCTTCCCCTTTAAAGATGTGGAACACGTTTGATGACTCTGTGTAGATGGTCCTGTCTCCCCGTATAAATGCGCAGTATAACAATTCGCCAAGCAGTGATCTGTGTGTATGTGTGTGTGTGTGTATGTGTGTGTGTGTATGTGTGTGTGTGTGAATGTGTGTGTGTGTGTGTGTGTGTGTGTGTGTGTGTGTGTGTGTGTGTGTGTGTTTGTGTGTGTGGTTGGGCGCGCAGGTACCCTGGTTAATGTTCATTGAATGTAATGTATAATCAGTTGCTGCACGCAGCCTTGGCGTTCGGATGTTCTATACAATAAGTTCAGATCACATGAGAGTGATTTGCGCAATTAGCGCGTCTCTGTATTTCATCAACATTCTTCATTGTATGATATCGTATTGAATATTTTAGTATTTCACAGGATTTTGGTAAGAGCGTAAAGTGCTTTTTTTGGCATTATTATTTATGTTGTTCAAGGACAATTTTGAAAGTAATAAAGGGGCCTGCTACACCTTCTTTCACAAACATAAATTTCTGCAGAAAATTAAGTTGCGACAACGAAAAGTAGGATGGTAACCAACAAACTCTGTTTCGAATATCGTCAAGATAAAACAGCTACGTGTAATGATGACTTATTGAAGAATGATGTCATTCCTTTTCATTTGATTTTAAATCGGCATTCTAAAGTACAATGTAAATTTGTCATTTCATAGGCTCCTGTCCTGTATACGGACAATTCAGAATGTATAGTTTGCAAGTAAAGTAAAAACGAAACATACATTCGTTTAACCAGTTCTTAACATTAACATTTCTAATTTTCTACACACACTGGACACTACAAAGGCCGTAAAAGGCTCCCTGATATGAATCCAGTCAGAAGTTATTGCAATCCAATCTTTTGGGGGAAAATACTGTGCAGATGTATTATGAAAATACGTTTTTCTAAATGTAATACGGTGTATTTTTTTTTGGGGGGGGGGCTCATTTTGTCCCCTTGTGATTTTTTGAATTGTGTGTACTCTCAGAATGTCATGTAGAATATAAGAATGAATATAGGTGTGCAGGATCAGTCTTGTCCACTGAGTCTCTCGCTTTTACAAAAAATCAATGACAAATCCAATTAAAAGACAAAATGACTTTGTAATCTCTGTATGTACCTTACATGCTTATAGTTCCTATACTGAATCATTGAAGAATAGGACCGATATAAATCGTTCTTGTTCAAGCACACATTTTCAATGATTCTTATTGTGCTGCAGTCTAGATAATCTTTATATGTTTACGTACACGCCCGAATAAGTCGACAACGTGCCAAGTTCGCATAATTTATTTTGCTCAAATGCACAATCCCGCCCAAACCGATCGATAACTCGCCAAATGACAGAATACTATGGAAGCTCTGCTCTCGATCCCATTTTTCTCTCATGTATCTTAATGCATTGCGTAGTGATTGAATATCAAACGGACGGGTGCTCCGTACTCGACAATATTTGGGTAAATTCTAAAATTTTTGTCATTGTTTCCTTCTTTTAAAGCAGAATTCATGCATAGACAATAATGTAGCTATATTACTGATCATTTTAAAGAAAATAATCATAGATTTGTCTAGCCCGACCAGACGCTGTTAATACGCTGTGCGACCTCGCGCTACGTACGTACAGTGACTGGGCTGTGCATAGTCAAGATTTGTCATTAAATTTACATGTACGCATCGCTTGACATTTTCTCTAGAACTTTGTTCAATGCATGTCCAGTGTAACAAAAATCTTTAAAAAATTCCCAAACCGAACATTTTCTTTTTTCTAAAAGCATGCCTGGGATGTAGTCTTAGATTAATGTGGCACACAGGGGTTTGCACTGTGACCCATGAAGGGTTAACAGTGCACTCCCGTTATAACGAACACATTTATAGGGAAATTCCGGTTCAACGAAGTAAAATTTCAGGCCGCAACATTTTTTGCTCTATGTTCTTGTATTGTCTTACAATCATGCGTTCGGTTACACGAAATGTAACGAAAGGAAAATGCAGGTCCCTAGGACTCCATTAGAAAGGGAGTCCACTGTAATTGATTTCATTTCTTTTTTAAGTATAGTTGTTGTTCCTGTTTCTTTAATGCATTTTGCGTTCTCTAATTTCTCTACAAAGTTATATATACTTATAACTCGTGTCATACCATAATCTTGCTAAATCTCCATTTCCTAGCTATACAACAGACAGACTCTATACGATAACGTAATTGACAACAGAAGAATGACAGATGCAATCGATTCATCGCATTTGACTGCTGGACCGAGATTAAAATTTTGAGGAATAATGATGCTTTATTTCAATCAATTCAATTCAGTTTCATTCCATGCAATCAGATTTTGATTTCGTTTTCCTACATCGCGGGTACCGGTGGATCGAGTGATATAATAGTGCTGGCACACGTTGGTACATTTACTGCATGACAAAATTAATGTTGAGATGGGAACAGGTCCCAAGATAATCCAGATTCACAAAGATTTAATAAGATAAGCAAAATTAGTATTAGGCAGTGCTACTCAAAACTTATCACTAAGAATTACTATATCACAATGAAACAGTCCTTGATATAAAATGTGTTACGCTATTTTGCTCGAAATTTATGATCATGTTAGCTTTATTTCTGGAACCTACATTTTTTTAAGCCATGAAATCTTTCTTTTTATAGGCCATCCTCACCAGTTTTTACAACGAATGATGGCATATTCTTCCTCCGGTTCTCTCTCATCATCCTTTTTATTTTATTATTTTTTATTTCATTTCATTTTCATTTCATTTCATTTATTTCATTTCATTTCCAACAACATTTTCACACACAAAATGACAACATCAATGCAATGTAGTAACAAAGAAAAAGACGTGAAATTGACAATACTACGCATCACAAAAGCAAAGTAAACAATGAAAATTGAATTGAAACTAAAGTTGCAGGAAATGGAGGAGACATGCTAAAAAGCTAAGCTTGTATTTTGCAGTCTCCTCGTGGACAAAAAGACTAAATAACATCAAAAAGCAAGGTTTATACAACCTCTGCTATGAAAAGAGTGTGGCTCACTGAGATTACACGCTTAATTATCTCGGGAAGCTCGCACGTAGCCTGAACGGATGGTGCATTTGTGATTTTTAAATTGGGATTGACATACATGTTTTACAGCTACAGTAACTGTATGAAACACGATACTATCGTTGTTGAACGGCAATATGATAGATTTTACACTTACATGCGTGCAATATATGAGTCAAAACATGATCTCTCCTGCAACTCTGCGTCTGGATTTTTATTTCATTAAACCAATATCCTCAAATGAAAGTAATTTTCAAAGAGTCGTACAACCGTGTCCGCTTGGATCCCTGGTCCTTGCAGTCATAATTTTGAGATCTGATTCAACGTGCAATATTAATCGCAAAGTATCTCTCAAGAGGAAATATTCAATTTTGTATTACAATCTGTCGAATGCCAGTGATTGCAAACACATCTTTTTAAAATCATTATAGACTACCCTTACGGTCTTCCAAAAATCATAAATCGTCTAAAGTATGGCAATGACGACTGATTAGCATTTATCATTCATCAAATAGACTCAGTTTCAAAACAGATGGTCATAGTAATTGGAGAATGTTGCAGAATGTCGCTAAACAGACGGTCACACTAGTTTGAGAATGTCGCTACTTCTGTCCAGCTTACATGCGATCATTGTAATGTGGCAAGTTTATTTTGGTCTACTGTCCTAGGAAGAACAGTAGGACTCATATAACGCAAGTTTAACAAAATAAATATATACAAGTCAGAAATTCCATATAAATTGAGTAGGCTACATAGAATTAGACCAGTGTATTATATTTGTACCTTGCCATTCCACGTTGTTATTGTACGTCCTCTTCTCCGCCGTAGCTGAACGAGTCTATGCTGTTACTAAAAATAAGCTTATTATGCGCAGATGTATTAAGAAGAGTTTATACACAGTGTGATATTATTCATTTATAACGCGCAACATATCCACTCAAGGTGCTCAAGTCACTCACTACTATCTAAATGTTCTCAAGAAGCACATCATTTGTCAATATATTACACAAACTACATCTGCAACATGTTTATCTTTAAGAAAATGAATTAGTCTAAAATGTGTTTTTTAAGTTTTCTTTCGAAGGCACTATTAAAATTGACAGTCTCGCAATCCTTCGCTGAATTAGGTGTTTGGTCCATAAGCAGGCAGCTCCTGACATGAATTATTTTATCCCCATGACATTTTTAATTTTGGGGAACGGAGACCAGAGAGGGAGGATTTAATGAGGTTGAGCATAAAGATGAGATGTGTCATGGTGAAGATGAACTTCAAAGTAAGTTATGTGATTAGGAGGACTTTACATACGAAAACCATTATTCGACAGCTCACTGAATCCAATGACGTTGTTAGAGGACTAGGGCGTGGTGTGATGTGATATGAGTGGATTCCCGTGAATTCGACACCAGAAGGGGAAACCGGATTATGAAAACGTTGTCCAGAGCGTTGTACTCGGCATCTTGGGATACCATAGATCAGGGAGCATGACATAGCAGTTTATGCGGGATGTTGCAAATGCATGTATCCGCTGTTCAGCAGTCTAGGGGTCACATAGTTGCAGAAAACACGGAGATTGCGACGGCTGTGAAATACAGGCGTTTGATACTTGCAAGTTTACTGTCATGTTGAAGGCAACGATTACATCAAACACGCTAGAGTAAGATATGATGAGGACACACAAGTCTAATTAAACTGTGCAAACAGACTTCATGTTCTATTTTAAACATTATAAAGCGTAAAAGTAATAATGTCCGTCCGTATACTTATGTACAGGTGTAAAAAAAGAAAGAATATGGAATTACACTGCTAGCATTTTTCAAATATGTGAGGCTCCTTTATGTCTTCAACACAGTGACTGTTCAGTATAATTTGTTTAAGATTGTCTAATTATTGGTTTCTCTGCTCAAAGACCACAATAAATCCCACAAGTCTATAAAAGGAGCTGTTGATTATGTACTACATGATGTGAAATTCTGAAAATCGTCCGGAATGCCCATTTAAACTGTCCTAAAACACATTTAAAATTCCAGGTCAAGCTGGTAAAATATTAAATTAGCATTTAGGCTGTGTTGGAAAAAGACTTGCGAGTCCTCCCTCTTTTACGGACACTACAAGTCAACTATTACAATATCCCACACTATTTATTTGATACGAGAATGATAATAAAAGCAAAACGCCCCCCCCCCCCCCCACACACACACACATGGACACCAATTATTTGCAAAACGTGTGAAACTTCCAGTATCCATCAGATCCGTATCCGGTGAAGACACCGACGTAGTTGATTTCCATGAGTGATGGGTAGGTAGCCGCCAGAAAGGGGAAAGGATTCCCGTGACGCCCAACAGCGATCGTCTTGTTATGGAAAGTTATCCAGAAGCGGTCATATTTGTCGTAGCCAGATAAAACGTTCTCGATCATCGCACTTATGCTTATTGTGACGTCACAGACCCCGCTCAGGTCTGTTCCAGGGCACTCGAATATAGCACTTCTCGTGTCTCCCCAACCACCGAAGACTAAGTTTGGTGGGAGATAAAAGAAAGAAAGAAATTAAACAATGCGAAAAAAAAACCGATCCTCTCAAGAAAAGGAGATTCAAGAGGGAAATTAGGATAGCACTTTTATCCGTCTAAATATCCAGCTTATAATGTTAGAAGCATGTATGCAATTTTTCACAATAGTGTGAAAATTGCACCATCATCACGCGTTTCGTCTTTTTTTTTTTCCTGACAAACTGTTACAAGCTACTGAAATCCTTCCAGCTGACTGGCTGAGAGCAAATTTATTATATATATGAGAAAGCTTCATGAAATGTCCCCTGAAGCTTTGTAGATTAACAATGATCATGAATAGAGTTTGAAACAAAAAATAGATTAATAAACAAATATTGAATGAATGATTGGATTCAGTATTTATCAACTACCTCACTAACACCGCCAAGCCGTAGATGTAGGGCAATTTGTCAATCATTTGCATAAAAAACCTCTCGACGGAAGAATTTCATGAATTTGAATAATTACGCAGCACCCACTGCATGCTACAAGGATTATAGAATCAACCCTTGCTGCGTCGCGGGCGGAAGCTCTGTGGACTAGTCGAAATGACCCTCTCCGGAGATGAGGACGTCGTAGATTCGAATCCTACGTACGCCCATGATTGTTTTGTCATGACTACTAATAAAACACTGATGAGTTCAGTGTCTATTTTCGTCGATGTAGGGCAATGTGGTCATCAGTTGCATACCTGAAATGGTTGTCAAAAAACGACTCAGCATTTGCAACTGCAAGTTTTACCTCATTTGGATCCGAGTGCGGGTCTCAATATACACGACAGCAATTTTCCGCGTAAAACAAAAACAAAAACAAAAACAAAAACAGGAAGCAAGTAATTACCTATTTCATACATTTCCTTCTTCACCTGGTTGATACTGCTCAATGCTATGAAAACGTCATTCTCAGCCCGAACTTCAAAGTCCAATGACGTCATGCTGTCAGTGACGTGCCAACCAGGGAAAGTGTACATCCGGGTATTGCCAACGTCCCGAGTGAAAAGGACCTCGCATGCTAGGAGACGTAGAGAGTAACTTTGTTAAGGAGCATGACATTCAGTTACGCAATTCAGGTAAAAATTTGATCCAATACATTGTCCATCGCAAAAAAGAGATTATTCGTCAATCACTTGCTAGGTATAAACAGATTTATATGCCCTACTTAGTTGTTCGTATTATAAATATTTTCTTTTAATCACCAGGTGTTTTTTCTCTTCTCTTTTTTCATTCTCTCTCTCCTTTTGGGTAATATAGGAAATAATTACAGACCATGACGTCTCAATGGTTGTGAAGACCACAGAGCTTCAAAAAATGAATTCTTGCCACTTTCAGTAAAAATATACTGATATACTAAACATTAGAGTCAAGCCCAGTTCATTCCTTACTGATACTTTCAAAAAACAGCGATTATTCTGTACTTGTTCCAAACATAAACGAAGTTGCTTTAAGGTGTGCATTATGTCCATACTGTCGTACGCCACCCTTCCTTTTTTTAAACTATCAACGTGCAATTTTTAGAAAATTCATAAACGATCATATGCCGACAGAGAGCTGCATGTCAACTCATAATATACTAGTAACCGGTGCTGCCCTTATGGAAAACGTAATTGACAAATTGTGCTAACCTGGAAAAGAAAAGAAAAGAAAAGAAAAAGAAAAAGAAAGACAAAACAAAACAAAAGATATGGTCGGATATTATGAAAAACCTTAGTGTCTTAACTGTCAGTTAACCGCAGTTAATCACAGTGACATTTTTAGGACCTTTTATTCGAATTAGAGGAAGAACATTCCTCTCTGAAAGGAGATCGATGGAAAGAAGAAAAAGACGACGAAGAAGATGAAACAGACGCAAAGAAACAAACACACAAACAAAAACAAGAAAACTACACACCAAGAAAAGCCTTTACTCACCGCAAGTTGGTCCAAAGTATCCGTCCGGACAAATGCAGGTAAAATTTCCGTATTTGTCAGGTATGCATTCACCCCCGTTCTCGCAAGGTGAGGAATAGCAGGCTGTAAAAATAAGAATAACCATTTTACTTCTTCTACCTTTTTTTTCACTTCTCGTTGTAATCTGTCGTGGTAATCATTTATTCTTGATGATACTTGAGCCATGCGCAGTATTATCACACTTTCATTTCTTTTTATCGCACCAAAATCTTAGAATCTCAGAGTAGTCCGGAGATACGAAGTATTAAGACCCCGTTTACAGAGCAGGGCTGGACCGAGCCCGGGCCGAGCCAAGGTTGAGCCCGGCCTCAATTGCGGTACTCGGCCCCATAATTTTGTCCGTTTACAGTGGAGGGCTCAGCCCGGGCTTTCAATTCAAACCGTTCAATAATTTGTCGTGGTGGCGCTCTGATTGTAATCAAACAATTGTAACTGGCAGTGCGCCGGTCGCAATTTGGTACCGCATTTGGCCCAGTTTGCGTTTACAGTGGCAGGGCCGAGGTACGGCCGAGCAGCGGGCGAGACTACCTTCAAAGCTTGGCCAAACGTGCGGCTAATTTTGGTACCGCATTTGGCCTAATGCGCGTTTACAGTGAAATAAAGGCAGGGCCAAGTGTGCAATGGTTCCCTGTAAAGTATTTCAATCTGATATTGTTGATGCCGACATGCGCAAGATTTCATGCACCAGCACCAGCTTATTTGAAATGACATTATTCGTGTTTAGTTCATAATCTTGTTATCATATTTTATTTTTTTTTATTTTCAAACACATAGTGTATGATCGCAAGCATATCCATGCTTTTAAAAAATAATATATATATATATATATATATATATACATATACATATATTTCAGTGAGCTTGTTGCACATTAATAATGGTTAGTGAACAATACAGGAATAGATAATGCCATGAATGATGACAGCAACAGAAAGTCCGTTCTTTGCAAGTTCCCATAAGTAGCAAAAGGGAAAGAAAGAGGAGCAAATGTAACAGACTAAAAAAAAAAGGAGAGAAAAATAAGGCTAGTAACTAGAAAAAGAGTACACCTACCTACAACAATTAGCGGTAAACATGCAATGAATCGTTGGTTGATATTAAAGGGTGGAATGATCTCAAACGGTTGAGTTGGTAAGGCCTCCCCGTCTGGCCCCGGGATGTTTCGGCAAGGCCCTGGGTTCACCAGTCCTGTGATGTTTGACTCCAAAACGATCCGCATCTGACGCCACAATGGCTCTGACGTCACCGGCCGTGGGGCGCACAGAAGTGCTATCAAGGAATAGAACACATGTTTGATTTGTAAATGGTATAATAACAATCTTCAGATTTGCGTCGAGAATGCTATTAAAGACGAGGCAGCCTCTTCACAAGAAAAATTAGAGGTCATTAACAAGTTGAAATCATAATATGAGACTGATGTTCGCCAACGACAAAGTTGTTGATATTACCGAAACGAGGATGTTTTCGAGCCGCGGTGATACCAAGGAGGTTCAAGAGACGGAGTAGCAACAGTGTCATTCCCTTTGATCCCATGTTTGATGCCGCAACTAAGAAATATTTGAAGTATGTGCTAAACTAGAGCTGCCTCACAGATAGGAGGACAATAAATTGATTCGTGTGGTATTGTACCATGACTCATCTCTCTCAACGGAAGATTATCTCTATGACGGTGATCGTTTTTCGCTGTCCCTTCTTATGAAACATGAACGGTACATAAAGGCACAAAAACAGGGATGTGCGAATAAATATTCGACAAAAATGATGAAATAAGAATTAAAATTACCCGACTTTACATGTTTTTTACACTAAGCTAACATTATGAATGAATAAAGAACTACACTTGAAGATTATACCACATGAGTTTCATTTGTCGGAAGACTAAGTGATCGGAAAGATGACAAAATCGACTTTCCAGTAAGGGTGCAGTTCAAATATTTTCACAACGTACGGCTTAGATTTACACTTTTTGATGTAATCCTGGACAGGAGTTACTTTCTTTTTCATATGCCTTATCATTACCTGAAATTTAATTTTCTTTAATACAAAAACAAACAAAATATAGCCGACATTATTTTAGCGTTCCAAATGATTTATCGCTTTGCTCGGAAAGACGGCGGCATCGAACCCTGATCATCAAAGTCACAAATGCACTTGTGTAATTATTTTTATGCGTCAAAATAAAACTGACAGCTGTTTGAATGCCTACAGCCAGTTGGAACTCAATGTCTCAAACCTCCTTGGTGATAGAAACCATTCTGTGAATAGTGGGGGCGGGAATGAACTGCACATAAAAGAAAAGAAAATAAATGTTTTAATGATCCCTGAAAATACTTCAGTGCACGCCCATCATAGATTACGAGGACGAGGTAAAAAAAAAAAGACTCTAAATTAGTACACTGTACCGTTGTACAGGTTTTCTTCGGCCTATTTCATACTTTTGTCATTTCAATTCACAAATGCGCATTCAAATTCAGAGAGCACACGCACGCGAAAATATTCGGGCATTCAAATTTAGAATCAATTTCTTATGGGAGCTCTATTTCGTTTCCGTCAAATGAAATTCACTAGCTATACTCCCGATGAACCTGTTCTTGGCGTTCAATTTCATTTTCAGATGAAAACCAATTTAATGAAAGTATACAGAGTAGATATTTTGAAGAATAGGGTAATGGGGTGAGGATGGGGGCAAAAGGGGCAAAATTTTCAAATAAACCGAGCAATAAAGTATTCACATTCATTCACATGCATTCATTTATGTTTAAGGCTTCTGTATTGTTCTGCACTGTAAAAACATCGGTGTTAGATTTAAC
This sequence comes from Diadema antillarum, assembly GCF_040938485.1. Taxonomy (NCBI): domain Eukaryota; kingdom Metazoa; phylum Echinodermata; class Echinoidea; order Diadematoida; family Diadematidae; genus Diadema; species Diadema antillarum. The sequence goes on from NW_027271039.1 coordinate 1,867,134, forward strand.
ACCATGGGTGTTAAATCTAACACCGATCAAACTTCAATAGAGGACCACACCCACAGGTGTAGCGAATGCACTGTGATGGTGTTGAAAAGTGTTTTCCTGACACTTCGTGGTGTTAATTTGACACTGTACCTGGTGTTATTTTGACGCTGTACTGGTGTTAATTAAAAAATGACACCACATGGTGTTGATTTGATATTTGTTGGCGTTAATATCAATGGTTTAGCACCCGTCCAGCTTCAATAAGAGACCACACCAGCTGGTGTTAATGTGGTGTAAATTTATTTTCACATTTTTCAAAAATCTAGTATTTTAATGTAAAATTCTTGATCGTCTTGTTTAAATTAAAAATCAACAAGAAGTGCAGTTACTAAGAAACTCTTCAAAAACAGTTTTACATTTGGAAATGACAACCTGAGGTGTTAATTTAACACCATAAATGAACACCGAAAATTTAACACCAGCTCAGTATTCACTATTCAACACCGGACTTTTCGCAGTGTGTGTTGAGGAATTTTTGTTTTGTTTTGTTTTTCTTCAAAAAAATTGAAATTGAGTGGTCCAAGCTGTAGTGCATCCAACGACACAACGGCAATTTAATGCATACGAATTTGAATTACCAAAAGATTCTTGAAATGGATTTGAATATACTCATATCTTAAATTAGGAATGAATGAATGAATGACGCAAAATCATGAACAATTACTGGCTGTGATGTTGTACATGTATTTGAATGTGTGCTACAAGCTTGAATGATTCGTCTTTCTTGCTTTGTGCAGGTGTAAGAATAAGCCAGTTCGGAGATAGCTCATAGTAGTGCATTATCTCCCTGGGCGAAATTTGAAGTCTGGGGCGAAATTTGGACACAGCACCATCTATGTCCAGATCACCGCTGCGCATTCTTTTTCATTGTAGAGCGTCGGTGGAAGTGACGCAACTTCGACAATTTTGCTGTTCTTGAACAAAAACAATTAATTCTGTTCTGAAAAACTAAAAGAATTTTCACGGAATGTTCGGATAGTGACAGGAAAGAATCGATTAGATTTTGGTGACGACCTCTGCAAAAATTATATGTGACCTTGTATAGCTTCGACCCCATATAGTACATATTGTATAGTATCGCAACTATAGCGCCGCTATAAGGCGTGGGTCTGCCGCCTTTGACGGCCCCTCTAGTTTCAAATTGACTCTTCTGGTCTATTTAAGTAATGGAAAGGAAGCACACACTCTGGAAAAGTGTGAACTGAGAACAGAAGATCTAAAGTACATGGTCTATTCGAGCGCTTTTACCAAGACATGTCACCTGCGTAATCAATGGAAGCTATAAAATAGAAGGATGTGTACCACCAGACAACAACAATGAAGGGATTATCAAATTAAGATAAAATCGTGCATGCTCAATCTACACAGTATGTAGAAGGTTAATACCAACTTTCAAGGCAGTTCATTATCCTTTCAAAAGTTATTTAGAGTTGAAAGTGAAACAATTGCACTAAGATACTACTCTCCGAAAAAAAAAAGGTTGTAGAAAACCTTCTGAAAACACACTTTCCCATTCATTTTGTGATCCCAAACTTAGGAACAATGTAGAGGAATAATCACTTTTTCAGAAAATATGAAAAAAAAAACAAGATTGACTAGGATGACCCATTTCACCCTTTTTTTTTTTGAGTCCTTACATGAAATCAAGAGGTGCGACTTTTTGCTGGTTTTGTGATGCACGGTCACTAATAGAATCTGTACGTTGATTTTAATTGAATATGCTTCAACAAGTTCAATGTCGATTGAAAATGGATTATCCATTAATGGAACTCATCAATGCTGTCGTATGAAGCCTGTAGGGACGTATGATACAAAATTTAAGCGTAAACCATCCGTGTCGAATTAGTCTTGAAAGGGAGGGTTAATCTGATTTGCAATAGTCCTTGATGTCAAAACCCCATAAAAGTATGGAATACAGGCACGTCTGAAAATATGCCTTTGGTTTGTTTACTTTATATTGGTTTCCTTTTTTTTTGTGGTTAGACAATTCTAAACGGATGAAATAACACCAAAGTACCCGTCATGATAATCATAGAAAAGTCATGAATACAGAAAAAAATACAAACACAAGCAACCAACCAATCAATCAAACAACCAAACCAAAACAAACAAACAAACAAACAAACAAACAAATAAAACAGAAAAAAAAACCTTGAGGAAACGTCGATATTATACTCAATAGAGACACTCATTAATAGCAAGGAATAAAGTACCAGAAATTTGAGTGAAAGATGAGCTACAACATTCGAATTCGCATCACTACATGACCTACTAGCATTACAACCAAAATTTTTCATATGTTTTAGGCTTAAAAAGAAGTAAAAAAGAAGCAAAATTGAAAAGTCAAACAATAGCCACGATTATTGTTATTGAAACAGTGACATATAATGCACACATCTGCCAACTTTCCAGAGAAAGTAATACAACATGAAACCAGTCCACTATCATTACACAAACCGAAGACAATCAGAGCAAAAATGCAAAAGAACAAGCAGTTGAAGCAGACATTAAATCACTCAATATTATTCCAAAGCCGATTCTTACAGTACATATATTTCTAGAACTCCAAATGAAATAACATTAAATCAAGCACATCGTACCACGCTTTTTTTTTCAATTTCTTTCTGTATCAACCGATTTTGTGACGCTAGTCCCAATGCACATTCATTCTTTCTGAGACCCATTGACCGGCTTCTATTTGTCTGTTTGTTTGTATGTCTGCATGATTGCATTGATTGCCTACATGGATTTTCTTGTCAGAAACAAAACAATTTGCTGCCTGTTATAGGTGAAACTCTAAAGGGTCTTTATGTCAAAGTGTTGTACAGTCACTGTGCCTAACAAAGCTTAGCGAAAAAAAAAAAGAAAAAAGAATCCCCCTTTAAAAAAAAAAAAAAAAGGATACGGGTAATCGCATCACCCAAACCATAAAAAAAACGTAGAGACATAATTATACATTTTATATCATGGATCCATCAAATACAAGGAAGATCGCTATTTAACTGTAATGGCACCAAACTGATCTCCCTTTCACAGATAAAGCTGAAAGATATCGGCTTATTGTTTGTCATTTCCTTCGATGAATAAAACTGAAAAGGAAAAGAGATTATCACATGCTCACGCAACGACCAAAGCGCAAAATATACATGCATGGCTGGCAGCTACAGTTCATAGGTGACCGTGCACCTCAAAACGAACATAAAGTCGCACACACTGATTTTGCGTGCGGACTGAAAATAAGTGAAATGGGTCAACCTAGCCGAACTTGACTTTTTCACATTTTCTGAAAGAGCGGGTCTTCTTTTACATTATGCTAAAATTTGGTATTATAAAACGGGGAGGAAAGTGTTTTTTTAGCAGTTTACCTTGAATACTTTTCTTAGAACAGTGTGATAAGGTGTGTCTTTAGAATCCCTTTTTCATTTCTGAAAAACCTTGTCCATACTCTTCACTTTCAACTCTAATAACTTTTGAAAGGATAGTGCAACTGCTTTGAAAGTTGGCATTAATTATGGACAGAATGTGTTTATGAGGCATGCTTAATTTCAGTTTAATCTGATAATCCCTTCATTGTTGTTACTCTGGCGGTTTATTTCCTGTTTTTTTGTCCCATTCATCGCACAGCCAGCACGGTTTGGTAAAGATTAAGCGCTTGAATGGACACTGCACATCAGAGCCTCTTTTCTCAGTTCACACTTTTCCTGAGTTTGTGCTTTCTTTCTAATATTTAGAGATAGTTATGAGAGTCCATTTGATTTGAGTTATACATCATTTCAAAGCTTAAAGTCTGCTCTTTCAGAATATGGTCTTACCTAAAACTTCATGTCTGGCGACTTTTTGTTTGTTTTGAGGTGCAGGGTCACATAGAAACCACCGGGATAAGAAGACCATCAAAACATCGAGGAATACTCACTTGTCAATAGTATTACACACACAAAGTTCTTCAAGCTAAAAAAGCATACTCCTTTTATCCATTGCACCTGGGAAGGGGGGGGGGAATCCAGATATGAATGAACAGGAGAAAACATGATTGAGATTGAATCACACTATCAAGGAAAAATAAGCACTTGTTTTAAGTTATGTAACACGTTCACTGTACACTAAGTAAGTGATTTTTGTGCATTTATGAATACAATGTATATTCTTCTTTGTTAGCATCAACGTCAGCATGAACTCAAAAGTTTCTCTTAACTCAGTGAAGATAAACTCATATCTACAACGTGTACGCAAATAAAAACAACTCTGTTGGCATTTGAACCTTATAGCTGAATTACAGTGACGGAAATATCTTGAAGCATGAATGCGTTGAATCTAATGAAGTAATGGCGATAAAGAAAATATCTACAAATGTTTCACGTGTAACTTCAGTGAGCATGATATATTATATGGAAATAATAATATCTAGAAAATATAAACATGTAGAAAATATACAAAAAATATAATATAAATAAAGTCAAAAAAAGCATTTCAATGAATTCTTTGCTCATGTGCAGTGAGAAAATAGGAAATCATGACTTGGAAAACAGATTACGTTAATTAAGTGGAGATGTGCATAGATAACAGCATCAAAGAAGACAAGCAATCTAAACTGACATGTTTCCAAGACTCTTTTCCTAAGTGTATTGTTTATGTTCTGACATTGTTTATGGATATGGTAGAAACTTGTGTAATAGATAAAATTGTATACAAACACATGATACATAAATATACTGTAATGATTAGAGGTGGCACATAAAGAGCACGATAAAGGCATCACTTCTTCAGCGCTACTTCGATACACATTTTTCCTTTTTTATTTCCATTTCCATTGAATAAACAGGAAAAATTATAAACAATACATTTACAGAACATATTTGTAACAATTTCAAAGAAAACGTACAAGTGGTCACGAATAACAACAGAATTTCCTTTCTAAGGTATATACACAATTTCCTTTCTAAGGTATATACATATGCAGTATAGAAGCATTGCATATGAAAGAAGCACGAATGGTATTACGTGCGTTTTTAAGAATTAAATTGCCCTCAGTCTCTTCAAAACGTAATTATTATCAATGCGAGTAAGTGAAAACCGACATGACTTTATGATGCTCTGAAAAAAAATATGACCAAAGGAAATGTACAAGAATATTCTAGAAAGTTTTAGTGATACCAAGTGAACGTGAACTTGTAACTCACACTGCGCGAGCTGTAGATGATATAGTCATTATGTGTATATTGTGAAGTAAAAAGAAACACTTGTTTATGCTTTGTATACAGGATTTCAATATATCATATAAAATTTTACAGTAGATTCGTCTACTAAAACTGTGGGAAAGTTCAAAATGGACACGTTATACAGGATAACAGGAGAATGTAAATCTGAAATATAAAGAACCAGCGCATTCGCGGCCATTGTAGTCATTTTATAAGTAGTTATTCAGAATGTATCCAGTAAGTAGACAATTTCATTCCAAGCGATTGCACTTTGTCGTAACGAAATGAATTCTTCGCCTCATGACTATAATATTATGACTAACCTGAAGTCCTTGTGTTATTCCAACACCGTGGGCAATTTTTTTATTGCACAAATTTTCTGGTAAATCAATGTTTCTGTTTGATTCTCGTATAAACTTAACAACAGTACGACGGATGAAAAAAAAAATGCCTCATAACAAGGCTTCTCAACTTTAACTGGAATGTCACTAAAATTTCAGTGAACCCTCAGAGATAAACGTCATGTCAAACTTATTTTTTATATAACAATACAGTCTCTTTCATGTAATCACACTAGTAAAAATCTTGCTTCAATAATAATTCGTGTAGGAAGTAAATACAAGCAGTAGTTTACTCCTGTTAAGTTCATATTCCTTTTATTTGATCAAAGTCATTGTTTTGTCGGTGTGACTGATTTAAAGAATGCAAGCGAATATCTGCACTTTTTTAAGGAGGAAATGATGAGAGCGTTATTTCAAACATGGTTGATGAAAAGTGATAAGTGAAATCTAAGCAGGAACAGAATAATGTACTCACCGTTCTCTGGTGTGTTGTTGTTTGTTTATACACCAGTCCGTTCGTTGTCAATGCCATCTCAGTAGCAGAATACGATGCACCGCAGCTATAGATATAGGCTTACTGACTGAAGCTTTTCATGTCAATGTAAAAATAAAACTGGGATATAATATGCCGTTGTTCGAGAACACAGATTATTTTCCTCAACGTTTCGATCCGTAGAAACAAAATGAGGCCTAAGCAAATACAGCAACAGAGATCGCGTCACCAGTTCGATGTGAAGACTGAGTGGCGTGTGAGATGCACGATTTGAATACTTTTAAGTAACAGCAAATAAATTGACAAGTCGCGATTGTCTACCACATATTCAAAGATGTCGATCAAAGTAAATGAATCGGTATGGTGATGGTCCTTTCTCCCTGCTTGAATGCGCACATAACATAACTATCCGCCCAGCAATGTTTTGTGGTTGGACGAGCAGGTACCCTCGTTCAAGCTCATCAAATTTAATTACAGTGCATTCCCGTTATACCGAACACGGTTATGACGAAATTCCGGTTACCACGAAGTTAAAATTCAGGCTGCAACATTATCCACTCTATGTAATTTCATTGTTTATTTGTTCGGTTATAACGAAATTTCTATATAACGAAAGAAAACTACCGGTCCCCGAGGACTTCGTTACAGCGGGAGTCCACTGTAGTGTCTTGTCAGTTGCTTCACTCAGTCTTGGCACTTTGATGTACGTGGAGATCACTTTAGCGTGATTTGGGCAATTAGCCTGTTTCTGGGTGTATTTTCATCAACATTTTTCATTGTATGATATCACATTGAAAATTTAGTATTTGCCGGATTTTGGTAAGAACGTAATATGCTTTTTGGCATTACAACTTACGTTGATCAAGGTCAAATATTGCAAGGACTATTTCGAAAGCCATATACTACACGTTCTTTCAGAGACATAAATTTCGGTAGAAATCATAATTCCCATAAATTGTGACAACGATACTAGGATAGTAACCAACAAACTCTGTTTCGAATATCGCCAAGATAAAACATGAATATGATGACTCGTGTTCGTTGAAGACTGATGTCATTCCTTTTCATTTGATTTTAAATTGGCATTCTAAAGTACCATGTAAATTTGTCATTTCATAGACTCCTGTCCTACATAAGGAGAATTCAGAATGTACAGTTTGCAAGGGAAAGTAAAAACGAAGCATGCATTCATTTAAACAGTTCCCGACAACATTTTAAAATTCCTACACACACTGTACACTACAAAGGGCCTACAGGGTTCCCTTATGCATTCAATCAAGAGTTACTCTTTGCAAAAAAGAAAGAAAGAAATGTTGTGCAGACGTATGTAAACACGCGTTCTAGATGTAATACAGTGTATTTCTTGTTCATTTTGTGCCCTTTTGATTTATCGTATTGTGTGTATTATCAGAATGTGATATGGAATATGAAAATGAATATAAGTGTGCTGGAACAGTCTTGTCCACTGAGTCTCTTGCTTTTACGGATAATCAATGACAAATCCAAATCAAATATAAAATGACTTTGTAATCCCTGTATACCTTTTATGCCAGTTATAACTTTCTGTATAGGCCTACACTGCATCATTGAAGAATTGAAGTAGTGTAATCGCTCTTGTTAAAGCACACATTTTAATTATTCTTATTGTACTGTAGTCTTTAATTAATAATATTTCAATATATGTTTACGTATACGCCCGAATAAGTCGACGACGTGGCAAGTTCGCATATTTTGCTCAAACGCACAATCCCGCCCAAACCGATCGATAAATTGCCAAATGACAGAGTACTGTGGAAGCAGACTTAGCTGTCGATCTCATTTCTCTCTCATATATAAATCTTGCATTGCGTGGTGATTGAATATCAAAAAGTGCTCCGTATTGGATTTTCGGGTAAATTCTCAATTTTAATATGTCACTGTTTCCTTTTTTTTAAAGCAGAATTCATGCATAGACAATAATGTAGCTATATTCTGATCACTTTAAAGAAAATAATCATAGATTTGTCATGAAATGTACATGAAAGCATCGCTTGGAATTTTCTCTAGAACTTTGTTCAATGCATGCTAAAATGCAAAAATCGTTAAAAATCGTTACAAAACTGAACATGTTCTAAAAGCATGCCTGGGATGTAGTCTTAGAGTAATATGGCACGCAGGGGTTTGCACTGTGGCCCATGAAGAGTTACAGTGCACTCCCGTTATAACGAACACAATAAATGACGAAATTCCGGTTAGACGAAGTAAAATGTCAGGCCGCAACATTTCCCGCTCTATATATGTTTTTTTGTATTGTTTTACAATCATGTGTTCGGTTACACGAAATATAACGAAAGAAAAATGCCGGTCCCTATAGGACTCCATTACGAGGAGAGTCCACTGTAATTGGTTTCATTTCTTTTTAAGTCTAGTTGTTCCTGTTTCCTTAATGCATACTGCGTTCTCTAATTTCTTTACAAACTTCTAACTCATGTCATACCATAATCTTGCTAAACCTCCATTTCCCAGCTGTACACCAGACAGACTCTACTATGACTTTATTGACAACAGAAGAATGACAGATGAAATCGAATCATCGCATTTGACTGCTGGACCCAGATTAAAATTTGCAGGAATAATGATGCTTTATTTCAATAAATTCAATTCAGTTTCATTCCATGCAATCAGATTTTGATTTCGTTTTTCTACATCGCGGGTACCGGTGGATCGAGTGATATAATAGTGCTAGCACACGTTGGTACATTTACTGCATGACAAAATTAATGTTGAGATTAGAACAGGTCCCAAGATAATCCAGATTTCCAAAGATTTAATAAGATAAGCAAAATTGATATTAGGGAATGCTACTTACAACTTATCACTAAGAATTACTATATCAAAATGAAACAGTCCATGATATAATATAGTGTGTTACGTTATTTTGCTCGAAATTTATGATCATGTAAGATTTATTTCTGAAACCTAAATTTGTTAAGCCGAGAAATCTCTCTTTTTATAAGCCATCCTCACCAGTTTTTACAACGAATGATGGCATATTCTTCCTCTCTTAAATTGGGATCGACATATATGTTTTGCTATTGTATGAAACACGATATAAGCGTTCCTGAACGGCAATGTGATAGATTTCGCACTTACATGCGTGCAATTTGAGTCAAACCATTCTCTTCCCTGCAACTCTCTGTCTGGAATTTTATTTCATTTAACCAATAGACCAGTTCGGAGTTCCACTTTGAGCATGAGCAGAAAAAAGGTCAGCATCTGTGATGTAATGATTATTCATGTAATCCTTATAAATGCTGCTTGCCAGCACATCCACCTGACAGCAAAAGTGGTATTTGGCAAATCAACAGACAGAGGTTGTTAATACATTCAGTGCAAGGTAATGAAATTGATGCGGAATTGACGGATCATTCTGGTCTATGCAAGTTCATTCTTTGTTTGAGCAGGATTGATGAATACCATAAATCGTTACGTAAAGCTTATGCATTATGTCACTCTAAAAGCGAGTGAAGTGCCCCTAACCGACTGAGAAAAAAGAAAGGTCATTCGGACCAATGTGCCCATGAGCTAACTCCGAACTGGCTTATACCCTCAGATGAAAGTAGAACCGAATTTTCAAAGACTCGTGCAACAGCTTCCGCTTGGATCGCGATCCCTGGTCCTTGCAGCCATAATTATGAGATCTGATTCAACGTGCAATATTCATTGTAAAGTTTCTCTCCAGGGGAAATAGTCAATTTGGTACTACAATCTGTCGAATGCCAGTGATTTCTAACACATTTTTTGATTTTTTTTTTCCCAAAATCATAAATCCTCTATAGTATGGCCATGGCAGTTGAGTAGCATTTATCATTCATCAAATAGACTCAGTTTCGAAACAGCCCGTCACAGTAATTTGAGAATGTTGCACAATGTCGCTACTTCTGTCCAGTTTGTCTGTGATCATTGTTATGAGGCAAGTTTATTTTGGTCTTCTGTCCTCAGAAGAAGGACAGTATATTATACAGAAATTCCATATAAATTGAGCACATAGAATTAGACCATTGTATTGTATCTGATCCTTGCCATTCCACGTTGTTATTGTACGTCCTCTTTATTCTGTTACTTTCGGAGAAATTGAAGTTGCTATTTGCGTTCATAATACAGGTCTACTAGGCCTAGCTGCAAAAAAAAAAAATGGTCATCAAAAGAACCTAATAAACATGTACATATACGTAGATGTATTAAGAAGAGTTTATACAGAGTGTAATATTATTCATTTATAACGCGCAACATATCCACTTGAGGTGCTCAAGTCACTTGCTACTGATTAAATGTTCTTAAGAAGTACATAATTTGTCAGTATATTACATACCATGATTGATTCTGATTTTATTTCTGAATTTCTTTTTCATAGATAAATGAAATACAAAGCATAATTGAACAAACAAATTGAGCACAAATATCTGCAACATGTTTATCTTTAAGAAAAGGAATTAGTCCAAAATGTGCTTTTTAAAGTTTTCTTTCGAAGTCATTGACAGTCTCACAATCCTTCATTGAATTAGTTGTCTGGTCCATAAGCAGGCAGCTGCTTACATTAATGATGTATATCCCATGACATTTTTAATCTTGGGGAACGGAGACCAGAGAGGGAGGATTTATTGAGGTTGAGTATAGAGATGAGATGTATCGTGGTGAAGATGAACTTCAAAGTCAGGTATGTGATGAGGAGGACTTTACATACGAGAACCACCATTATTCGACAGGGCACTGAAGCCAATGGCGATGTTAGAGGACTGGTGTGATGTGAGTTGATCTCCATGAATACGTCACCAGACGGGGGAACCGGGTTATGAAAACGTTAGAGCGTTGTACTCGGCGCTTGGAGATACCATAAACCAGGGAGGTGAGAGGAAAACAGATCAGAGAGCTGTAATAGTTCACTCGGGATGTTAATGCATGCACCAGCTATTCAGCAGTCTCAAAGCCCGGTCACGCAGCGCTTTACGGCTTAATCACGGCCAAAACACGTCAAAAAGTAGTCTTCCGTGAAGCAGACGATGTTGTTCGCGTTGATGTCGAGTTTAAGACGAGCTACGGCCGATTTACAGACGTGGCAGGATACGGGGACAAATCGGAACGGCGTCGGACGCGGTAAAAAGTTTTGAACTGCTCAAAACTTTATTCCGCGGACAACCACGGGCGGCACACGTGAAACACACGTGATAATCCGTGTTTCCGGGAGTGATTAAAACTTGGGGAGACGCGGTAAGACGTGAAAGTTTAGCGGTCTGTCACGGGCAGAGCACGGTCATCTGACGTTAGTTACGCGTTGGTATCACGGAAAATAGCGTGACTTTAGCGGCTTATCACTGACAAATGGATTTTTCCGTGTACATACACGTGGCTGGACGTGGTTAGCCGTGCTTAGGCAGTGCTTCAGCAGTGGAACAGCCGCCAACGGCCATACCCCGTACAAAGCACGGCCAAACCAAAATTGACCAAATAAATTACCACTTACGACCACGTCCACCAGATTATCATAACTTTTTGTACGTGATATAGACGTGGAGTGCTGTGTGACCGGGGCTTCAGGAGACACATACTTGCAGAAAACACAGGTATTGCCTCGGCTGTGAAATACAGATGTTTGACGCTTCCAAGTCTACTGACATGTTGGAGGAGACGATTACTTCAAGCACGCTAGAGTAAGATATGTTGAGGACACACACAAGTCTCATTAAACTGTCCAAACAGATTTCATGTTCTCTTTCAAACAGATAAAGCGTAAAAGTAATAATGTCCGTCCGTATACATAGGTGTAAGAATAAAAAAATTACTCGCTTTTGGCAGAGGGGTTTCGATTCTTCCCTTCTCCGTTTGCGGCACATTTCAACCACTTTTCTTCTTTTGGATTGCCGTGTATTTCCTCAAGGAAGCAGAACAAAAGAAGATGGCATGTACATTCTACACAGGTGAAATTGTTAAGCAAGCGGTATTGTAGTGGAATTACACTGCTAACATTTTTGAAATATGTGAGGCTCCTATGTTGTTGAAGAATTTCTGATTATTGGTTTTTCTGCTCAAGGACCACAATAAATTCTACAAGTCTATTAAAGGAGCTGTTGATTTATGTACTACATGAGGTGAAATTATGAAAATCGTCTGGAATGCCCCTTTAACCTGTCCTAAAACACATTTGAAATTCCAGGTCAAGCTGGTGAAATGAATTAGTAATGTCCATAAGTTGAGAACGACACGTTTAGGCTGTATTGGCAAAAGACTTGCGAGTCCTCCCTTCTCCTTTTACGGACACTATAACTCAACCATCAAAATGTTCCACATAACTATTATTTGATACGAGAATGATAATAAACGCAAAATGCACACACACACACACACACACACACAAACACACACACAAACACACACACTATGGACATTAATTATTTGCAAAACGAATGAAACTTCCAGTATCCATCAGATCCGTATCCGGTGAAGACACCGACGTAGTTGATTTCCATGAGTGATGGGTAGGTAGCCGCCATAAAGGGAATAGAATTCCCGTGACGCCCCACAGCGACCGTGTTGTTATGGAAAGTTATCCAGAACCGTTCATAGCTGTCATAGCCAGATAAAACGCTCTCGATCATCGCACCGTTGCGTATTGTGATGTCACAGAACCCGCTCAGGTCTGTTCCTGGGCACTCGGATATAGCGCTTCCCGTGTTTCCCCAACCACCCAAGGCTAAGATTGGTGGGAGATAAAAAGAGAAAGAAGGAATTGAATTAAACAATGCGAACAAAATCATCTCTTAATTACCAGAAAGGGGGATTCAATAGGAAAATTAGGAGGAAAACATCTTTATCCGGCTGAACATCCAGCCCATAGCGTTAGAAGCACGAGTAGATTTTTACACTTTTAGGGTGGAAATAGTACATTCAGCCCGCCAGTATGATAAAGTATACAAAATGGAATACGGTGAAAAAAAAAACATAAGCCTTATCCTTATCATAAAAGAAAACGCCTTGAAGTTGTGGGATGCATTCTAAAAGATTGGAACATTTCAACAAGGGACACATTACCTTAAAATCAGTCGAGGTTGAACACAACATGGCATAACCCTCATAATTGGAGCACGTGGCTAAAGAATTTAGAATTTAGCTATATAGCTCTTCAGTGTTGCCAGTGCTCTACTACAGTACCAGAGAACCCTGCCATTATCATTACCCTAAGCTTGCCAGGTACCCATTATTTTATACACCTGGGTCAAGAGGGACGTAGGTAAAAAAAAAAAAAAAAAAAATGTCCATGAAGGTATAGCGGTGGGTTCGAATTAAGGGAATCGGATACTCCGACTGGGAGTCGGGTGTCGTATCCACTATCCCAAAGTCTACGCCCCACCCTTATGATAAATTTATTATTTGTAATAAAAAGTGTCAAATTTGAAGAAGAAGTCTGTGTTCCCAATAGATCTTTTCGAGTGGAAATGAGTGGGGAGGTGCATTTCATGAGGCGTTTTGACAGATAATACTTTCTTTTTCTGACAAAGTGTTACAAGCTACTAAAATCCTTGCATCTGATTGGCTGAGATCTAATTTGTCAAAAAAAAAATAAATCCGACCAGAACGCTTCATGAAATACACCCTGAGGCTTCGTAGATCTACAATAATCGTGATAACAGTAATAAGCCAATAAATTGATAAACAAATATTGAATGCATGATTTATCAACCATGTCAACTACCTCAATTGCTACGCTAAGCCCCGTTGAGGACAGGATATCTTACTGTACTTGAGCCAGCAATGCTCGTGCGTTAACTCTACTGATTTCGAGTCAATGGAAAAGAGAGAGAGAGAGAGAGAAAAGGGAACCAAAAATAACAATAAACAATTCATGCAATAGTGCTCTTGGTGTGAAAGATGTTTCTGTTTTTGTTTGTTTGTTCTTTTTTTTATCGAGTGGCTCGCCTTCAAAGGCCAAATCACCAAAATGTGTGGCTTTTGATAAACAGTCTAGCCCGTTTAGCAGTATACTATATCGGAATAGATTGCAATATTGAAGTACATTAAAATCAATAATCTCTCTCTCTCTCTCTCTCTCTGTTATATATATATATATATATATATATATATACTCCTTTTTATGTGCGGGGGGGGGGGGAGGGGCGGATACATGCGGACACATCAATGGGACAGTAATACCGATAAACTTCGCACACTGGCGACGATGCATAGACTTTTTTTTTCAAACTCGACTTACACACCTTGACTGTGAATGGACGAAAATAACCCGCTCTGAAGTATATTTTAGTTTTTACCCTTCATTTATGAACTGAATGCAATAGACGATCCACTCAATGACCCGTATTCTGCTAAAATCTTACACCGAGTTTAAACCAATGTTGGGTCTGAATTGGGTCTAAAGTGGGTTTAAAATGGGTTTAAACCTTGGTCTATACAATAGAACACGGGCCAATGAGTTAAACAATACGCGCGTCGAAACAACAAGAGTGTTTGTGCTTCTCTTGCATAATGTACATGGCGCGTCATACATTATCTCTCACGATGACTTGGTAACGCATTTGGCTTACACTAATAGTGGGTGGAGACTATTCAAAATGGTTGTCAAAAACAACAACAATAACAACGATACAGTATCTGCAACTACATGAGGTACTGCATATATGGATCAGAGTGCCGGTCTCAGTACAGCAATTTAAAATTTCCATGCAAAAACAGTGTAAAGTAATTACCTATTTCATACATTTCCTTCTTTTCCTTGTTGATGCTGCTCACCAGTGCTATGAAAACTTCCTTCTCAGACCGGACTTCAAAGTCCAGTGACGTCATACTGTCAGTCACGTTCCAACCAGGGAAAGTGAACCTCCGAGTATGACCGACGTCCCGAGTAAAAAGAACCTCGCATGCTATTAGACGTTAAAGAATAAATCGGTTAAGGAGCATTTCCGAATAGTTCTGAATACTTGCGGAGAGTTGCGAATAACTAAGGAGAGTTGCGAATATTTTCGGATAGTTACGGATAGTTACAGATTGTTATAAATAATTATGGACAATATGGTTTTCTCTGACGATCCCTGCCAAGTCAGTGTATTATGACAGCAAGTTTATCACATTTTGGACTGTCTTATATTGTACACCGGGGAAAACTGAAATTGAATTACGTACGAGTTGTGAAAAAAATTCGTATTCCCTTAATTTGCTTTACAGTAATAAAAGATATATGACATTTTGAACTTGGAGTTTGAATTTTATTTATACTCAAAATATGAATAAACATCATTAATGTAAAGAATACATAGCATAATTATACCACAAATAAAGTACAATATAGATCGATAAGCTAAACATTACAGTGAGAAAATATCACGTACAGTCATGGAATAGACAAAGTGTGGTTACACTGTCATTGTGCAGCGGTACTCAAAACTCCGTCTGGGTCATGTTAAGGAGATTGTTATAATGAGCAATGCTTATAAAATTTCCAGAAAAAAAAAGACAATAAGACTTTCGAACAACCGTCCCACACCCAAATACAATATTAAAAGAAAAATGTAATACATATTCCATGGAGCGTAAAGTGGGTAAGACTATAAAGAAATACTAAAGTTGGATATATGAAAAGCCTTGATGGTGTCTTGATTGTCAGTTAATCGAGTATCACAGTTTCCTTTCTAGGACCTCTCATTCGAATAAGAGGAAGAATATTCCTATATGAAAGGAGATAGAGAGAGAAGGATGAGAAGAAGAAACACAAACAAACAAACAAACAAACAAACAAAAAGCAGCAAGCAAACTACACACACAGAAAAACCTTTACTCACCGCAAGTTGGTCCAAAGTATCCGTCCGGGCAATTGCAGGTGAAATTTCCGTATTTGTCAGGTATGCATTCACCCCCGTTCTCGCAAGGTGAGGAATAGCAGGCTGTAAAAATACGAATAGCCATTTTACTACTTATCTTGTTTTTTTCTTTCAGTTCTTATTGTAATGTGTCATGGTTATCATTTATTTTGTATGATACTTGAGCGATGCGAAATATTATCACACTTTCCTTTTTTTTTATTGCAACACAATCTTGGTGAAACGAAATATGAGCTGATAAGTTTACAATGGTTCCCTGAAAAGTTTCTCATTCTGATATCATTGATGCAGCTGTGTACTTTCCACCGTAAAGAAAGTTTTGTTGAAATGACATTTACTGGCGTAGCTCAGTCTTAAATCATCTTGTTGTTTTGCAAACAGTGCATGATCGTACACATATTATTATGTATAACCTTTTTGCATTTAAATTAGATTATAATATGTGAATTTTTTGTTCAGGGAGCTTGCTATATACACATGAGTAGGGGTTAATGAACAATTAAGCAATGTATAGATGATGCCATGGATGATGCCAGCAACAGAAAGTATAACCTTCGAAAGGTCCCAGAATATTTGTGACCCTCTACAACAAAAGGATCCCAAAGTCGCTGATGGCTGAGCTGAGAAAATTGAGTTTGAAGTCTCATCATCAAAATTGGTCAAACAATCGGATTTCTGTTTTTTGGCATAACTTTGTAGTCTAATGTTTTGTCTATCATCTGCCGAAATTTCGAAACTAAATGATCAGCGGAAAGGCAATAAATTAGCGTTTTTCTGGGCCATGATTTTCCGACTTTCACCGTATCAGAAACGTGTCCGGAGATTTGGATTTAGCGCCGCAGCTGGACTCTACCCCTAACAATGAGGGAGTGATCTTATTGGTCAGTGTGTGGCATCCTGCTTGCCGATAGGTCGTGCGTAGACCGCTGGCGCTAAGCTTGAATGAACATCGCGGAGGTCGCTATAGGAGCATACATTTTATTATCAAGCGGTGCAAACTGTCTCGCCTCCCCTTGATCATGATAGCGTCGAAAGAAAACTTTGATGGCCTTTTTTTTTCCTCGAAACTCTGATTTCCACAACCACTTGACAAGTCCTAATAAGATCATCGATATCTCCGCAACCGAGTACTTTCATGAGTTGTGCTATATAAAGTAGGAGAGTAAGGGAATAATATCCTGCCAAAGTTCAGAAAACTGTCCTCCCCGACTTTCGGATGCTTTTGTAGTTGCGGGTCACATTTTACAAAACCTGAAATGATATGAAATATAAAAAAAAATAAAGACTATAGTAGCTGGAGAAAGAGTGCACGTAGGGCCTACCTACAACAATCAGCGGTAAACATGCAATGTTTCGTCCTTGGGTATTAAAGGGAGGAATGACCTCAAACGGTAGAGTAGGTATGATCTCCCCGTTTGGACCCGGGATGTTCCGGCATGGTACTCTGTTCACCAGTCCTGTGATTTTTGACTCCAGAACGATCCTCTTCTGACGCCGCAATGGTTCTGATGTAACCGGCCGTGGTGGGGCGCGTACAAGGGCTATCAAGAAATAGAGCACCGAGCGTCGGTGACTGAATAGAGCGTCGAGATTGGTATTAAAGACGAGGCAGCCCTCGAACGATAAAAATTAGTGGTCAATAAAAAGATGAAAGCATACGAGACTGATGTTCGCCAACTATCACGTTGTTAATAATTGCCGAAACAAGGTTGTTGTCAAGCCGCGGTGATACAAACCATTTCATAAATAGTGTGAAAAAATGTGCTACTCAAACATTAAAAAAACAAATGCTATAATGGTACTTTAAGAACATTTTTGCACGCCCGTTGTAAATTTAGATTACAAGGACGTTGTCACTTGTTGAATATAAAGTTCGTTACAACAGGTAAAAAAAAAATAGACGCCAAATTAGACTCTTTGTATAGGTTTTCACCGTCATTTCCATACTTTTGTCATTCCAATTTATGAATCCGCATTCAAATTCACACAGCGCACTCATGCGAAAATATTCTGGCATTCAAATTCAGAGTCTGAGCGATCAATTAAATTAATGGGACTTTACTGCGTTTCCGTCAAATTAAATTCACGAGACGATTCCAATAAACTTGTTCAATTTCATTTATATACAGATGATCTATTTCGTATACTTCGTGCAATCAATGTAATGAAGAAAGTAGAATAGATATTTGGAAAGGGGGCGACTTTTTCAAATAAAACAAGCAACAACGTATACACAACTCAGGGTTTTATGCATCAATTTATGGCTTTTTATATTGTTCTGTGTTGATGAATTCTTGTTTGTTTTTTGTTTATCTTTTACTTCAAAAAAAGTTAAATTATGAGGTCCAACAAGCAGTGCATAGAAACAGTATAACGGCATGTTATAAAAGCATACTCCTTGGTGATAATTGTCATCAAGGAGTATGCTTAAATTGTTGTGCCGTTATTAGTCAAGGCGCTAATTCCTGTAAGGGGCTTAATTAAGGAGTTCGTTCAACCCACCCCGCAGAAAAGGTTTGACCACACAGGGTGGTAGATGGGACCTCCATGAACACCCCCAGGTAGTATGTGATTCCAAATTGTGGTATCAATAAAATTTTACAGGCCACTTTTCATCATTATTTGTTGGAACAAACGTAAAAAAGTCTGCGGACGCCAAGACTACTACACGCACCACGGGCACTTGCAGGAAGCTCTATGGGACGCACAGTGCCAGTGGCGCAT
Source organism: Diadema antillarum (assembly GCF_040938485.1). Lineage (NCBI taxonomy): Eukaryota > Metazoa > Echinodermata > Echinoidea > Diadematoida > Diadematidae > Diadema > Diadema antillarum. The sequence continues at coordinate 1,885,789 of NW_027271039.1, forward strand.
GTAGTAATTTATCTTGACGCAGTTTTTTTTTTTTTTGACCAAAAAAGGTTTGTGCCTGCAAACTAACGGAGCTGTCACACCTTTCGGGGTAAGCTACGCCGGCTTGTAACGAGTAGGGATTTTCCAGCAAGCAGGAGAATTTTCTGCCGGCGGGCAAGGGTGTTGACGAGTTCCGTACTTACGTCTTTACCTGCTAGACGTGTGCTACTTACCTGTTACTTGAGTGTATTCCGTGTGACCTGCGTGAAAGCTTCGAAACCGACCGTTTTCAGTTACGAGCGACATTACGGGGATTGCGAAGTACCTTCGTGGGAGTCGCCTGCGAGGTCTGCCACTAAGGGCCTCTTACTTGTTTTCTACGTGTACCTCTGCAGGCAAACCCCCGCGACTCACCCGCAACAAGTTTTGAGCATGCTCAAGGCCTTGTCAAACCGTGCCTGGGGAAGCCTTGCGGGTTGACTTGCGGGGAAAAAAAATAGCTACCCAGAGCTCCCCACATTTGGCCCGCACCTGGCAGTACTAATTTGGTATCTCGCCCGTAGTTGCCCGAAGGTGCGGACGCTAATCCGATACATTTACCCGCAGCCAAGTTTTGAGCATGACCAAAACATTTTCCGAGTGAGTCGCGGAGATTGCCTGGAGAGGTCCACGTAGAACACCAGTAGGAGCCCGTAGCTGCCGCAAATCGCAAGCAGTTGATCCGCTTGAAGTACGTAAGTTGCCGTCAATCTATGCAAATCGAATTCCTTTAGAAGGATTCCTTCACCAAGTTGTCAGCCCTCATTCGTCACCCATGCGCCTGACACGCAGGTCACATGGAATGCACTTAAGACGAACGTAAGTAGCACGGGTCCAGCACTCCCAGCTGCAGCATGTAGGACGCACGTGAAAATCGCCCAAAGCCTTGTCCGTACGCAAAAAAAAAAAAAAAAAAAAATTGTCCTGCGTACAGGAAAATCTCCACACGTAACAAGCCCGCGTAGCTTGCCCGGAAAGGTGACAGGGCCTAAACTTGACTGCGGGTAAATGGGACTTGCGTGCGCAACTCCAGGTAACTACGGGCGAGATTCATACCTATAGGTACTGTCATGTGCGGGTTATCTGCGGTGACCTTTCCTCTGCTCTTTTCCAAGGTTGTTTTGAATAACCATCGCTCTGTAAATACTCAAAAGAGCTAACATTAGAATATCATTGGCTTAATTGCTCTCTGTATTCACATAATATTTTTAAGGGAAATTTGTGCCCATACATTGCTAAAAACTACATTTGCGTGTACTTTGAAGTCAAATTTGTGTTCAAAGTACGACGGATGCAACTTTTTCATATATTTTACTATTCGAAAATGATATCTTCCTTTCAGTGGCCGTTTACTCAAAATGTGTTTTTATATGCCTTTGTTTACAAAGTTTGCTGTAACTTGAGAATACTTTAATATTTTCTTCCCATATGCGGTACACTTATGCAGAAGGACATGCTTATCGAGCTTTCTGAAATTATGGGCTTTAGTTTTTAAGTTATTGAGAGCTGAATCCTGATTGGATAATACTGGTTGCCATGGCAACAGGAGAATTTTTTTAACAATAATCAATAAAAATGTTTTTTTTCATTGCATCTATCTAAAAACATGAACAAATATCACTGAAGGTGATTAATACCCCCGTCCCGTGACGACAGTCTTACCCAAGGAATGATCTTTCCCTGATCTTCTGCCATTTAAATGCCGTTACCATGGCAACGCAGCTTCCGACACGTCCGACAAATATGTCTTGCACATCTTCCCACCAAGACTATTGTGTGTGCCACATTTCATAAGCTTTTGTCAAAAACTGAGGAAGTAGTTCAATCCACAAGATCTTTCCTTGATCTTCCGCCATTAATATGCCGTTACCATGGCAACGCAGCTTCCGACACGTCCAAAAAATATGTCTTGCACATCTTCCCACCAAGACCAAAGTGTGTGCCACATTTCATGAGCTTCAGTCGAATACAGAGGAAGTAGTTCAATCCGCAAGATCTTTCCTTGATCTTCTGCCATTTATATGCCGTTACCATGGCAACACAGCTTCCGACACGTCCGAAAAATATGTCTTCCACATCTTCCCACCAAGATCAAGGTGTGTGTCACATTTCATAAGCTTTGGTCAAAAAACTGAGGAAGTAGTTAAATCCGCAAGATCTTTCCTTGATCTTCTGCCATTAATATGCCGTTACCATGGCAACGTACTTTCGGGTACTGTCAAAAAATGCGTCTTGCACATCTACAACCAAAGGCACACATCTGTACCAAGTTTCATGGAAATTGGGCAAAAACTGAGGAAGTAGTTTGCAACACAAAATTTTCCATCATTTTGGCTCATAATATGTGAGCTGTTACCATGGCAACATACTTTTTGTCACTGTCAAGAAATGTGTCATGCTGACCTATATCCTAAGACAAACATGCAATATGAATTCCATGAGAATTGGAAGAACACTGGTGAAGCAGTTTTGCCATGAAGCATTTTGCCCTATATTTTACCAATAACATGCCGTTACCATGGCAACGCACTTTTTGCCACTGCGGAAATATGTGTCTTGCACATTAACATATTCAGATGAACATCTGTACCTAATTTCATAAAAATTGATCAAAAACTGTGGGAGGAGTTCGCGACGCAAGATTTGTACCCATTTTTGCCCATAATATGCCGTTACCATGGCAACGTACTTTTGGGTATTGTAAAAAAATACGTCTTGCACATCTACAACCCAAGGCACACATCTGTGCCAAGTTTTATGGGAATCGGTTGAAAACTGAGGAAGTAGTTCGCGACGCAAGATTTGCAACGGACCGACCGCCCGACCGCCCGACCGCCCGACCGACCGCCCGACCGACCGCCCGACCGACCGCTGATTCCTATATATACCCCCTTCAAACTTCGTTTGGCGGGGGTATAAAAATACCAAAGATTGCAGCAGTAGGCATTTTGGGGTTAACAATCACATGTATGCATCTGGTTACCATGGTAACCATGCACAATATTGCCTTACCATGTATCCCGTTGTATTGCTTACATCTCTAGCAACATGTACATAATAGATGGTTTAATGGAATTTTGATGAATTCTTCATGAAATAAATGCAAAAAACTGTGATTATTCTGTCATTTATATTACGACAAGCATCACCGGCCCTAGTCTAGTTTCTAGCCGTTTTTATTTCGTCTTTATTTCTCTTTTGCAGCTTGTGTATGTGCAGAAGCCCGCTGGCCCATACCCAGTGATTGCGCACGCCCCCCAAAAAACAAAACAAAACAAAAACAAAACAAAAACACAACGGTTCGGGCATTTCAATCACTGGGTATGCGCCCTTATACCCCGTTCCCACTGCCGATCAGATCAACTCGATCAAGCGAGATCAATCCCGATCACCTATTTTTACCAGACCAATCCCGACCAAATGCTCGATCGTCCTTCAACACGATCCCTTGCCGACCGCTATTCGATCTTTTACGATCCACATCCGACCATTCTCGACATCTTCAGAATCTCTCCTCGACAACCACACAGATCTCTACTCGAACATCCCGATCTACACACAATCAATACACGATCGCTACACGGTCAATACTCGATTTCTACTAGACTTCTTAGACCAGCTCGACATGACTCGATCTGTGTAAGATCTTGCATCGAACGGGTCGGCAGGTTCGTACAGTGATCGAGTGAAAGAAGAATTGGTTACAGTATTCGTTTGGTTATATGAGACAACTCAGTATTTATGCTTGAATACGGCGTGGCCAAAAAGAGTGCCATAAAACTGACTATTATTTGCAAAAGCATGAATGAACGAAAGATTATCTTTAGTATAGGTTTTACCGGCCAATTTCGCCCTTTTGTCAGTCCATTTGATGAAAGGTTCATTCAATTTAGCAAAAATCCTCATCACTGCACATTCTGTCATTCAAAATTGCAAGTTGTTCGTTCAATTTAGCATTCCGATCAATGAGATTTGCACATGTGCCTTTCGAATTCGTAAAACGGGCATTCAAATTGGCACGAGCTCTTCAGTCATTCAAATTCGCCAGCACTGTCCGAAAGGGGTATTTCAGTCATTCAATTTCGCGTATGGGCAGTCAAATTCCTATATATATAACATGTTCATTGAAATTAACGTCATGTTATTTCTTTTTTGAAAAGGTGATAACATTTAAACGCGTATTTCTATGTGACTTATTGTTTCATCCACGCACTGTTAAGCAGTAAAAGTATCGTATTTTTGACCATATTATAACTCGAGTTTACTGTTCTGTAACGCCCCTTTTCTTTCATACATGATATTTTAGGCCTACATGTACCAATACTCTAATTTAACTTCATCTTCTTACAGTCATGACGGCACAAGTTAGATACAGACGTATTGCTCAAGGGGACAGAAAAAGAATTATAGGAATATTTGATGATCATAACCTTGACTTCCTACAACTGGCCGACACACGGAATAAAGCGCTCAACGGCGAAATAAGTTGTGGCCATGCACATGTTACACAATCTTCGGACTTGAAGAGACACTAAGCACATTAAAGAAAAAATGTTGCCAAAATCTCTGAAATGAGTGCGAAAATATGAAATGTAATGACGCTTGGAAAACAATAACTATGTTAAGAAGATAAAGAAAGAAGCAAACCATAAGCATGCGTGCTAAATTGACTGCAAAAAATGTTAAATTGATTGCCAAAAAATGAATTGGAATGAACGAGAGCAGCATGTCCGTGATCAAGTGACTATATCATTGTAAACTGAATGAGCGTATAACCAAATGGTGCTTGTTTTACGAATTTCAATTGAAAAAGTGTTAATTAGAATGAGGCTAAAGGTAATTTGAATGCTCAAAAATTAATTTGAATGAAGAGATGATAAAATTGAACTACCGAACATGTCATCTATGGTATATTTTGCTAAATTGAATGCAGCAATTAGGAATGGGACTGACACAAGTGCGAAATTGGCCGGGAAAACCTATAGTTGATAGGAGAACACTTCCTATCTTGAAACCACAATCATCAATATTCGTGTAGGCGTTTCGATTCTATTCATTTTTCCTGAAAAAAAAAAGATGACAAAGACTGATCACTACTGTTTATGAGCCCAAAAAGGTACAAAAAATGCATTCAGTTGTATTCATTAATTTTATCCGTTTTCAGTAGCTATCTTTGACGTATTCGTTATCAGTTTTTACGGCTTCACTATCGCTCAGTCAAGTAGGATATCAGTGCCCAAAGGTACAGATTTTGTAAATCACAAATTTTCATGGAGATCAAAGCGCCTGCACGAAGATTGATTATCATTGTGTGAAATAAAATTTGAGGTGTTCTTTCTATTGAATAATGTAACGATTTCATTCAGTCGCTCATATCTTTTTAAATAAGAGACAGTTTTGTAGCACTCTGTCTGCCGGGACACCATGTATAATATAACAGGTTTGTTCATATGCATTCGATATTTGCAGTGGATGTGAAGAATAGCAAATCTAAGTTTGATGTCAACTCAGCCAATCGATATCAAGGTGGACTTCAAGCAATGTACATACAACTCTCAATAAAACAAAAAACCTTATTAAGCGAAGCAAAAGTGTAACATCTACGTAAATAAAAGTAAAGTAAGTCACTGAGCATTTATGAATCTATGTTACAACTACTGTTTTAACACGTCAGCGTAAGAAATAGATTTTATATCAACGTAACCAACTTCAACTTTGAAACAGACAAGCTAGCAAAAGAATTCAAGAAACATTTCTCAGTTTATAAGTAAAGTAGATAATCTAGAAAATTTCCTTTCACGTTACAGTCATATTGCCAGAATACCGAATTTTTCTCAGTTTCAGTTGTGTTTCCTTTCTTTCTTCTGGTATTTTTGTCTGGAGAGTCTAATTCTGCCATGTCTGCTGTCTAGGGTTTGTTGTCTTTTCTCTCTTCGTGGCCCTTTTCTTTTCTTCAGTGGGCCAGGAGTGGCTGAAGATACTGACGACATTTAACTTTTTAACGTGACCAAGGACTGCATATATTTTTTCTTAATGCCTGAACAACAAATGAGTGCTAAGAAAGTACGTCTGCACCTGCTGCAACCACTGTCAAAAAGTGCTCGGTATTTGATCGAGTGCCGGTCGAAGCATGATCGAGTTTAGTCGAGTATCAATCGATAGCAGTCCTGTATCGGTTGTGTAGCGGTCGAGTTATTCATGAAAGTGATGAATCCTGGATCGAGATGATCTGAAATCAATCGTGTAGCATTCGAGTATAACTCGAGATGATCGGGAACTGAGCTCGGGGAAAAATCCGTCCCGACCACACTAGATTTCTATACGACCGATTCCCGATCAGCTCGATCTCTTCTCGATCACTACCCGAGCTGTTGGTGTTCGGGCTTCCTACTCGAATATTTTGGACATGTCCAAAATTATCGTGAAGGAAGCAGGAGCGATGCCGATCAAGGTAGATCGACCCCGAATACCAATGCCGAGCGAGCCCGACCAGGCTAAAAAAGCTTGATCGGGATTGATCGAGTTGATCTGATCGGCAGTGGGAACGCACCATTACTCAGCTTGCTGCAACTCGGAAAAATTAAGACGAAATAAAAACGTCTAGAAACTATACTGCACCGACCCCAGCTTGGCATGAACAGTTAGGTTGCAGGCAAAAACCCTTGCTTGTCGAAGAAAAAGTCTGCGTGCGCTAAGACTACTACACGCACCACTGGCACTCCTGGCGCCTAGCAGTGCTAGTGGTGCGTGTAGTAGTCTTGGCGCGCGCAGACTCTTTTTTGAACAATAAGGCCTTGTCGCAACGAAATGTGGCCTGTAAAATTTTATTGATACCACAATTTGGAATCACATACTACCTAGAGGTGTTCCAGAGGGTCCAAGCGACCACCCCATGCAGTCAAACTTCTTCTGCGGGGTGGGTTGAACGAAGTCATTTTTTCTGGGTCCCTGCGACTTGACTAAAAGCGATATAATGCTTCAGTTTGCCCAACATAGCAATTCATGGAATTCGTATTCAAACAAAGAATGAACCTGCATCATCCCGGTGACCAGAGTGGTTCGTCAATCAACACTCGAGGAAGCATTCAATTTGTTGTTGTTGTTTTTTTATTATCATAAAAAGCGCGAACATTTTTTTTTTTGCCAAATACTAAGCTTGCTGTCAGGTGGATGTACTGGTAAGCACCATCTATAAGGACTACACAAATAATTATAACATCACAGATGCTTATCTTTTAAAAGTATCTTAGTAAATCTAAAAACCAAACTGCCTCTCAGTATAAATCGGCCGTGATTTGGCAGAACTACGTATTTCACTTTCTTGATATTTTTAGTTTAGTTTTTTGTTTGTTTGTTTGTTTGGTTTTTTTTTTTTAGTAACTGCTATAGTTACGTAGTTTTGCCTGGTCATACTCCTTCATTAGCAGCTTGAGCGGCTGGAAAAACTATGTATCTCAGTTCCGATCCATACGCGCGTGTCGTATTTTTACATTATTTATGGGATTATCATGATCAGCCTAACTACGTATCTTTAAAAAAAAAATCAAAATTTCTCCAAGTATGTGGCAGTAAGCATGTATTTTGAGTGAGATAAAACATTAAAAAAAAAACTTTTTGTTATAGAACACAATTCCAAGTTATGTAAATCACTCTGTGTAAAACGGCAGGCGTTTAAACTTTAAACTTGAATTTCTCGAAATCGCTTCAAACGTGATACATGTACGTATAGTTTTGCCAGATCACGGCCAAAATGATATTTTTCTGTTCATGCGCAAACTGGAAACCCGAACTGGTTAATCACAGGTGTCTAGACTTAAGAGCACCCCATACAAGGTAATTCTATATCTATGGACAATCACGAACGAACTTATTTCCCTCATCGACACACTCATTACCTCCAATGGGATGATGTACAATTCCTGTGAATGTCAATGTATTCAGAGTAATCGACACTTGCAAATGTATCTCTTGGATGTCCTATAGAAACCATTTTAGGGGATATAATAGTCTTTGGCATTTTTTTTATTGATCTCTTTTTTTTAGGCCGTTATTACACTGATATAATGCAGTAAACAAGCATTGATTAGTACGAAGACCTTTCATCTGTTTGATCTGACGATTATAAGCCACTCTATTTATAGTGCCAACTTACTCATTATGAAGTTTCAATCAATCTGAATTTGCAAGTATGCTCTTGCCGTCAATGTTGAATTAGACATGATTTATATGATATCAAAATAAATAGAATCTGTACATTAAGTCCGCTTGCTTCAATGTCGAGCGAAAATGGATACCCATTAATGGAAGCCATCAGTGTTTTCTTTTCAAGCCGATAGGGACGCACGATACAAAATTTAAGCGTTCACCATCCGTGTCAATTAGCATGATTAGCGAGTCTCAAACCGGAGGGTTGATGTGATTCACAATTGATGTCAAAAGCCCCATATGGAATACAGGCACGTCTGAAGAAATGCCTTTTGTTTCTTCACTTTCTGTTGGTTACCTTTTTGGTTAGACAATTCTAACAGGATGAAATAACATTGGAACAAAACAGACGTCATGATAATCATAACACCGTCATGATAGTAGAAAAAACAACAACAAACAAACAAACACAAGCAAGTAAGCAAGCAAGACCCAACCAACCAACCAAAGAAACAAGCGATACAGGAAAACAAACGAACATTGAGGAAACGTCGGTAGGCCTATACTCAGTTCTAGAGATACTAATTTATAGGGATGAGGAATAAAGGACCAGAAATTTCAGTTCAAGAGTTACTACAACATTCTAATTCGTATAAGTACATCGTCAAACCTACTAGGATTTGCAAGCCAAAATATTTATGTGGTGCAGACTTTAAAAAAAAAGAAGTCCAAGATTAAAACAAACAAACAAAAGACGAATATTATTGTGAGGGAAACAGTAACGTAATGCACGCATCTGCTGACATTGAAGACAAATTAATACAAAATGAAATCAGTCCACTATCATTACACTAACCGAACACGGTCAGAGCAAAAATGCAAAAGAACAAGCAGTTGAAGGAGAAATTAAATCAATGTTATTTCAAAACCGTTTCTTAGAGTACGTGCATTTTAGAACTCCGAGTGAAATAACGCACATCGTACCACACTTAAAAATATATGAAGACCGGAATATAAGAACGACCCAAGTCCAATTTTTGGCCAAATTCAGTTTGACATGGGAAATTGTAGCTTATGCATGGACTCATCTGGTGTATAAATGATAAATCCTAATTACCCCCGGAAGTACCTGAAATGAATGAATTAAATCTTATATGAATGTAAGAATGAAGGACTTGGGCCATTTTTACATTCATATTATAGCGCCCTCTCTCATCTTTCTCTCATCTCATATACTAGTAGCAGAATATCATATATATGATTCAAAGAACGACCCAAGTCCATATGATTCAAAGAACTACCCAAGTCCATCACACAAAATGGCCTCTCCACAATTAATGTAAATGTTAACTGTCATAATAATATAATTATGTTCTAATTTATGTTGCCTTCCCTTCACAGTTCAATAGAATATTATTGGACAAATGAAAAAGATATGAAGTTTGTTTTTAAAGGGGAAGGCTAGTAACTGATCAGTGGGAATCAGTGGAAATGCTGGGAGATGATTGTTCCAATCCTTATGGGATTCATTCTAGAGTTCATTGTATATCTATTGTTGTGTGAAAATGATTTGCTTCGGAACGGTCTCATATTCAAGTAATGTGCAGATTACTGCTCCGTCACTGACCAGGGACGCTAACCTGGAAGCATTAAACTGCACATTACTTGAATATGAGACCATTCTGAAGCAAATCATTTTCACACAACAATAGATATACAATGAACTCTTGAATGAATCCCATAAGGATTGGAACAATCATCTCCCAGCATTTCCACTGATTCCCACTGATCAGTTACTAGCCTTCCCCTTTAAGTTTACTCGAAATGGTCTTCCATGGACTTGGGTCGTTCTTATATTCAGATACTCATATATTTTAATTCAATTCAATCCAAAATGATTTTATTACCATATAAAGTAATACAAAGTAATATACATAACGCTAACATGAGTACATAATATTATTTTAAGGAACTTTGAATCACATAAATTTCAACTAATCGTACATGAATACAATACTATAATGATATCAACTTTGGTTTAGATAAATAAACACGCAATCTTAATTTGCAACTCACGTTACGGAAAAGAGAAATTCACAATTAAAGCATAGCTTGTAAAATCTGTGAATTACTCTGGAAGGTGAGGGCATCTTGAGATCTGTCATGGACTCCATGTATAAAAATTTTGATATCCTGACGTCAGGATATATATTTCTATGTTCTATATTTTCCTGACGCTATAGTCCCTCTGCACATTCATTCTTTCTGTATTGACCTGTTTCTGTTTGTTTGTATGCTTGCAATATTTCATTGATTTAGGCCTACACGGATTTCCTAGCCAAAACATTTTTTTTTTTGTTATAGGGGAACATAACCTTTGTTACAGTGCTTTCCAAAACTGAGCGGAAAAAAACAACAACGCATAAACACAAACACAAACACAAACACAAACACAAACACACACACAAACACAAACAACTCCCCCTAAAAAGGGGGAAAACGATACTGGTATAGTCGCATCGCTTAGACAATACACTGTATATGTATATTACGCATCTCTCTCTCTCTCTCTCTCTCTCTCTCTCTCTCTCTCTCTCAACGTAGAGGCATTATATAAATATATCTAATGGATCCTAAAATTACAGGGAAGATCTCCATACTGTAATGAAACCAAACTGATATCCCTTTCACAGAAAAAAAAAGAAAGATATATAGGCCTCTTGTTTGTCATTTCCTTACACAAATGAAACTGAAAAGGAAAAGAGATTATCAGATGCTCACGCAACGACCAAAGAGCAAATCATACATGCAGAGGTCAGCTACAGATCATGGAAACGCCTGGACAAGAAGACCATCAAAACATCGTGGATACTCACTTGTCAAAAACGTTACACACAGAAAGTTCTTCAAGCTGAAAATGCGGACTCTTCTTTTCCGTTGTACCTGGAAAGAGGGGGGGGGGGGAGAGGATCCAGATAATGTGAATGAACAGAAGAAAACATGATTGAATTTATCAGACTATCAAGTACAAAATAACACTCGTTTTATTTTAAGTAATATAACACGTTCACTGTACGCAATATATCATTTTTATGAATGATAAAGTGGGTGATTTTTTGTGCGTTTAGTTATATATTCTTCTTGATTAGCATCAACGCCAGCATGACCTCAAATGTTTCTCTTAACTCAGTGAAGATAAACTCTTATCTACAACGTGTACACAAATAAAGACCACTCTTTTAGCATTTGAACCGCATAGCTGAATTACAGTATCCGAAGTCTTTTGGAGCATGAATGCGTTGAATCTAATAAATTAATGATGAAATAGAAAATTTCTGCAAAATTCACATGCAACTTCAGTGAGTATGACATATATGTATATATGTAATAGATGTAAACACACACACACACACACACACACACACACACATATATATATATATATATATATATATATATATATATATATACTGGCATCAAAAGACTTAACCACAACATGGCGGGCGGTGCAAGAACAGTAAATCTATTGACATCAAATCTTGCACATTAATAGACGTGGCTGGTGTTGGGTAGCACCCCTTTAATCATCGAGCTTTCGGGCGAAAAGCCCTTCTTCAGGATCTATACAGTCAATGACAACAACGTATAAATAAAATCAACCTATATAGGTATAAAATCATACTAAACTCAACTAGCCTCATATACTATACATTTCAAAATATACTCAACATAAAACATACCTCAATTCAGCGCATTTTATAACAAAAAACAAATCAGCATACTATTACTAAATACAATCGCAAAAACAAAACTTACTGTGTTGGTGCTGAGTGTGGTCTTGTAGTGTTGTCTGTGTGAAGTTAACTATCGTTGACAAATCCTCCTCTCCTCAAAACTTCATGGCGACGCTACATTGATGACATCTTCTTCCTATGGAACGGCTCCCCCCGCTCCCTCGCATCACTCCAAGAGAAAATGAACAACATACACCCAACCATCAAATTCACGTTTGACTCCTCACCCGAACAAACACACTTTCTCGACGTCACAATCAAACACGCGGACTCACAACTTCACACAGAACTTTACACCAAACCCACTGACACCCACACATACCTCCTCCCCACATCCTGTCACCCAGCACACTCTTTCAAGGGTATTGTCTACAGCCAAGCCCTACGCCTCACACGGATATGCTCAAACACAGAGTCACTGGAACACCACCTACAACAACTCGCACAACATTTCATCCAACGAGGCTACAACAAACAAATGGTCCACAACCAGATAACATGGGCAAGACACACACCACGTGATGAACTTCTCTCCTACAGAAAGGGAGGCGACACACATAAACAGGACATATTCTTTCCAATCACATACTCGCCTGCCACTGCCAAACTACCTCACATCACACACAAACACCACCAGACTCTACAACAATCTGACAACACCCGGGAATTATTCCCCAAACCCCCTACCATCTCCTTCCGCCGTGGACGCACAATAAGAGACCTCTTAGTTCGGGCCAAAGACCCCTCCCCCAGCACGCCATCACACAAACCTAACGGATTCTACCGTTGCAACTCACGAAAATGTAACCTTCACCAACACATCGTAGAAACTACAACATTCCAAAGCACAACCACAGGTAGACAATTCAAGATCTCCTCACACATCAACTGCAAATCCACATGCGTCATATACCTCCTAACATGCTCACTCTGTCATAAACAGTACGTCGGGAAAACAGAAACAACACTGTACACAAGAATCAACAACACACTATCAGAAATACGTAACTACCACAACCCACATCACAAAACACTCCCATACACCAAACATTTCAACCTACCCTCACACTCATTATCCAACCTACAACTTACAGCCATCGAAGCTATCGAGAGCAAATCACACACGACAACATTACGCCGAGAATCCTTTTGGATTGACAAGTTAAAAACCCTCCACCCAAACGGAATTAACATAGAACCTTAATGTTTTTTTATTTTTTTTATTACTGATTGTCAGATATGTATGAGTAATTGTAGAAATAAATGTAAGTATGTATGTATGTTTGTACATACATTTTGTTTTTGAATCATGGGAAAGTATTGAATAGATGTATGAGGGTGTATTATATAGAGATAGATGAGAGGAGATTAATTGAATGTTAGTGTATAAAAATATGTTATTTTTTAGATTATTATAATATTTGTTAGATTAATTGAATGTTAGTATATGATAAATATGTTATTGTTTGAGAAGGTTAGAATAATTTTTAGTCAGATAGAATTAGTGATTGATGTAAGTGTAGGTAGATATATAATAGGTAATGTAATAATGGTATATGTATTTTGGGAAAGTTGAACTGTAGTTAAAGTAACGTGGTTGTAAGTATGTAAGTATTTGGATAAATAGATTCATGTGTATAAATTATATTATGTATGCGGATATGTATGTTTGTATGTATTACAAGAGGTGTATTAATATGTAGAAATTGTAATGGTAATTTGGAAGTTTTTTTGTATTGTTGGATGGTGAAAATTTTTGAGTATTGGTAGTTTTTGATTGATTATTGAGAACGAGCCTTAGTACAGGAACGCCCCCCCCCCATATACACAAATACATATAAGATACACCCGAACACAATCTTCACACAGACAACACTACAAGACCACACTCAGCACCAACACAGTAAGTTTTGTTTTTGCGATTGTATTTAGTAATAGTATGCTGATTTGTTTTTTGTTATAAAATGCGCTGAATTGAGGTATGTTTTATGTTGAGTATATTTTGAAATGTATAGTATATGAGGCTAGTTGAGTTTAGTATGATTTTATACCTAGGTTGATTTTATTTATACGTTGTTGTCATTGACTGTATAGATCCTGAAGAAGGGCTTTTCGCCCGAAAGCTCGATGATTAAAGGGGTGCTACCCAACACCAGCCACGTCTATTAATGTGCAAGATTTGATGTCAATATATATATATATATATATATATATATATATATAAAACATATACAACAATGTACTACAAATAAAGATAAAAGCAATTCAATGAATATTCTTTGCTCGTGTGCAGTGAGAAAATACAAAATCATGACTTGGAAAACAGATTAGATTTGAATGGAGATGTGGATAGATAACAGCATCAAAGAAGGCAAGCAATCTCAAGTGACATATTTCTACGTCTCTTTTCATAAGGATTGTGTAAATTCTGACATTTATACGTTGTTTACAACTTCAAGATATAGTAGAAACTTGTGTAATACAAACATTTTTGCACAAACACATGATTCACGTAATAATAAAAGGTGGCACATAAAGAGCACGATAAAGACATCACTTTGTTGAAGCTTCTTCGATAAACTTATACAATATAGAAACATATGAAGAGTTTGTTTGCAAAAACCGATAAGTCCATTTTTGCCAAATGGAAATATTTGCGATTAAAGGTCAAGAAAAATAAAGAGAATAATAAGAAAATGTTTGCTTCTTTTGACCATAACTTCAAAAATATACCTTTATAATATTATGTAGTGACCAATATATCATTTAAAAGGTATTATTTTGTACTTTATGACAGAGATCGTACTTCAAAATCTTCAAAAATGGACTTATTGGTTTTTGCAAACAAACCCTTCATATGAAAGAAGCCCGACTGCTATATTCCGTGCAGGTTTTTTTAAAGAATTAAATTGTCATTAGTCTCTTCAAAATGTAATTATTATCATTACGAGTATGTGAAAACCGTCTTTATGATATGCTGAAAAAAAATGAAATAAGGGAATGTACCAAAATATTCTAATAATTAATTTATTGATAGCAAGTGAAGGCGAACTTGTAACTGGCACAATGCGAGCTGTAAATATATATGTGTATATTATGAAATAAAAGAAACACCTGTTTAGGCTTTGTATGTAATACATTACAGGGTTTCAATATAACAAATATAGTACTAAAGTAGATTCGTCTACTAAAACTATGGGAAAATTCAATATGAACATGTTTTGAAAAGATAACAGGAGAATATATGAAATATTAAGAACCAGACCATGCACTCGCGGCCATTGTAGTCATTTTACTGAGGCAGTTATTCAGAATCTATTCAGTAGGTATACAATTCCATTCCAGGCGATTGCACTTTGTCGTAACGCAATGACTTCTCGGCCACATGACTATGATATTATGACTAACCTGAAGTCACTGTGTTATTATAACACTATGGGCAACTTTTTTATTGCACGAAATCTCTAGTAAATCAATGCTCCTTTTTGATTCTCGGATAAACTTAACAAAAATACGACGGATTAAAAAATGCTTCAAATCAAGGCTTCCCAACTTTAACTGGAATGTCACTACAATTTCAGTAAACCCCTAGAGATAAACGTCATGTCGAACTTATTTTTATAAAGCAATACTGTCTCTTTCCTGTTATCACACCAGTAACAATCTTGATTCAATAAAAATTCGTGTAGGAAGTAAATACAAATAATAGTTTACTCCTCTTGTAGGTTCATATTGCTTTTATTCGATCAAAGTCATTGTCGTGTCGGTGTGACTGATTCAAAGAATGTAAGCGAATATAAAGTTCTGCACTTTTGTAAGGAGAAATGAGAGCGCTATTTCAAACATGGTCGGTGAAAAGTGATAAGCAAAATCTGAACAGAAAAAGAATAGGTACTCACCGTTCTCTGGCACGATGTTGTTTGTTTATGCACCAGTCCTTTCGTTGTCAATGCCATCTCAGTAGCTGAATAGGATGTACCGCAGCTAGATTGCTAAACTGACTCGAGTTACACATATAGGTGTAGTGTAGAACTCAGTTGTTGAACTTCTTTAATTACACACATAAGCTTAACATGCAAGTGCAATAAAAAGATTGTATATTGGCACACATGTATGTACAATTATGTATGCACATATAAATCCATCCAGGACCTATACATAATATTGTTTGAGAACGCAAATAGTTTTCCCAACGTTTCGAGTCGTGCAAAAAAGATAAGCAAAAAACAAAAATCGCGTCACCACTTCAAAGTGAAGACTGAAGTGGAGTGTCACATGCAGTGTGTAATATACTTTTGATTTGCACCCAATTAATTGACAAGTCGCAGTAGTCTACAACACAATACCCTTATTTAAAGATGTGGAACACGTTTGATGACTCTGTATAGTATAATGGTCCTGTCTCCCCGCATGAATGCGCAGTATAACTATCCGCCAAGCAGTGTTGTGTGTATGTCTGTGTGTGTGTGTGTGTGTGTGTGTGTGTGTGTGTGTGTGTGTGGTTGGACGCGCAGGTACCCTGGTTAATGTTCATGGAATGTAATGTATAATTAGTTGCTGCACGCAGCCTTGGCGTTCGGATGTTCTATACAATAAGTTCAGATCACGTGAAAGTGATTTGGGCAATTAGCGCGTCTCTGTATCTTCATCAACATTCTTCATTGTATGATATCGTATTGAATATTTTAGTATTTCACCGGATTTTGGTAAGAGCGTAAAGTGCTTTTTTTGCATTACTATTTATGTTGTTCAAGGACAATTTTGAAAGTAATAAAGGGGCCTGCTACACCTTCTTTCACAAACATAAATTTCTGCAGAAAATTAAGTTGCGACAACGAAACCTAGGATGGTAACCAACAAACTGTTTCGAATATCGTCAAGATAAAACAGCTACGTGTAATGATGACTTGTTGAAGAATGATGTCATTCCTTTTCATTTGAATTTAAATTGGCATTCTAAAGTACAATGTGAATTTGTCATTTCATAGGCTCCTGTCCTGTAGGTCGCTAAGGACAATTCAGAGTGTATAGTTTGCAAGTAAAGTAAAAACGAAACATACATTCGTTTAACCAGTTCTTAATAACATTTCTAATGTTCTACACACACTGGACACTACAAAGGCCCTAAAAGGTTCCTGATATGAATCCAGTCAAAAGTTATTGCAATCCAATCTTTCGGGGGAAAATGCTGTGCAGACGTATTATCAAAAGACGTTTTTCTATTAAAATGTAATACGGTGTATTTTTTTGGCTCATTTTGTCCCCTTTTGATTTTTTGAATTTTGTGTACTCTCAGAATGTCATGTGGAATATAAAAATGAATATAGGTGTGCAGGATCAGTCTTGTCCACTGAGTCTCTCGCTTTTACAGAAAATCAATGACAAATCCAATTAAAAGACAAAATGACTTTGTAATCTGTGTATACCTTTCATGCCAGTTATAATTTCTGTATGTAGGCCTACACTGAATCATTGAAGAATAGGACCGATATAAATCGTTCTTCTTCAAGCATACACTTTCAATTATTCTTATTGTGCTGCAGTCTTTAGATAATCTTAATACACTGTATGTTTACGTGAACGCCCGAATAAATCGACAACGTGCCATGTTCGCATAATTCATTTTGCTCAAACGCAGAATCCCGCCCAAACCGATCGATAAATCGCCAAATGACAGAGTATTATGGAAGCTTTGCTCTCGATCCCATTTTTCTCTCATGATCTTGCATTGCGTAGTGATTGAATATCAAACGGTGCTCCGTACTCGATAATATTCGGGTAAATTCTACACTGCAATAAAGCTGGTGTTGAATTTTCGGTGCTCATTTATGGTGTTAGATTAACACATCCGGGTGTCATTTCAAAATATATTACTTGTTTTTTGAAGAGTTTCTTTAGTACAAATGTAACTGTACTTCTTGTTGATTTTGAACTTCGACAAGACGATCAAGAATTTTCCGATAAAGTACTTGATTTTTGAAAAAAAAAGAAATATGTAGACACATTTACAAAACAGTAACACCAGTTGGTGTGGTCTCCTATTGAAGCTGGACGGGTATTATACCAATGACATTAACACCAGCAATACCAAATCAACACCATGCGGTGTCATCATTGAATTAACACCAGCACAGTGTCAAAAATATCACCACATACAGTGTCAAATTAACACCACGAAGTGCCAAGTGAACACTTTTCAACACCATCACAATACATTTTCTTCACCTGTGAGTGTGGTCCTCTATCAACCACAGAACTCTATCTGTGCTATCGACACTTGATCGGTGTTGAATTTAACACCCATGGTGTTAAATCTACTAACACCGATCTTTTTACAATGTAAATCTATGTCACTGTTTCCTTTTTTTAAAGCAGAATTCATGCATTGACAATAATGTAGCTATGTTACTGATCATTTTAAAGAAAATAACGATAGATTTGTCACGAAGTTAACATGAACGCATCGCTTGGCATTTTCTCCAGAACTTTGTTCAATGCATGTCCAGTGTAACAAAAATCTTTAAGAAATTACAAAACCGAACATTTTGTTTTTCTTTCTAAAAGCATGCCTGGGATGTAGTCTTATAGAGTAATGTGACACACAGGGGTTTGCACTGTGGCCTATGGAGAGTTACAGTGCACTCCCGTTATAACGAACACAATTATAACGAATTTCCGGTTCGACGAAGTAAAATTTCAGGCCGCAACAATTCCCGCTCTATGTTTTTGTATTGTTTTACAATCATGTGTTCGGTTACACGAAATATAACGAAAGAAAACTGCCGGTCCCTATAGGACTCTATTTCGAGGGGAGTCCACTGTAATTGATTTCATTTCTTTTTAAGTCTAGTTGTTCCTGTTTCCTTAATGCATACTGCGTTCTCTAATTTCTCTACAAAGTTATATACACTGTACTATACTTCTAACTCATGTCATACCATAATCTTGCTAAATCTCCATTTCCTAGCTGTACACCAGACAGACTCTACGATGACTTAATTGACAACAGAAGAATGACAGATGCAATCGATTCATCGCATTTGACTGCTGGACCCAGATCAAAATTTGCAGGAATAATGATGCTTTATTTCAATAAATTCAATTCAGTTTCATTCCATGCAATCAGATTTTGATTTCGTTTTTCTACATCGCGGGTACCGGTGGATCGAGTGATATAATAGTGCTAGCACACGTTGGTACATTTACTGCATGACAAAATTAATGTTGAGATGGGAACAGGTCCCAAGATAATCCAAATTCACAAAGATTTAATAAGATAAGCAAAATTAGTATCAGGCAGTGCTACTCAAAACTTATCACTAAGAATTACTATATCACAATGAAACAGTCCTTGATATAAAATGTGTTACGCTATTTTGCTCGAAATTTATGATCATGTTATCTTTATTTCTGGAGCCTACATTTTTTTAAAGCCATGAAATCTTTCTTTTTATAAGCCATCCTCACCAGTTTTTACAACGAATGATGGGATATTCTTCCTCCGGTTCTCTCTCATCATCCTTTTTATTTTATTATTTTTTTTATTTCATTTCATTTTCATTTCATTTCATTTATTTCATTTCCAACAACATTTTCACACACAAAATAACACAACATCAATGCAATGTAGTAACAAAGAAAAATACGTGAAGTTGACAATACTACGCATCACAAAAGCAAAGTAAACAATGAAAATTGAATTGAAACTAAAGTTGCAGGAAATGGAGGAGACATGCTAACAAGCTAAGCTTGTATTTTGCAGTCTCCTCGTGGACAAAAAGACTACATAACATCAAAAAGCAAGGTTTATACAACCTCTGCTATGAAAACAGTGTGGCTCACTGAGATTACACGCTTAATTATCTCGGGAAGCTCGCACGTAGCCTGAACGGACGGTGCATTTGTGATTTTTAAATTGGGATTGACATACATGTTTTACAGCTACAGTAACTGTATGAAACACGATACTATCGTTGTTGAACGGCAATATGATAGATTTTGCACTTACATGCGTGCAATATATGAGTCAAAACATTATCTCTCCTGCAACTCTGCGTCTGGATTTTTATTTCATTAAACCAATATCCTCAGATGAAAGTAATTTTCAAAGAGTCGTACAACCGTGTCCGCTTGGATCCCTGGTCCTTGCAGTCATAATTTTGAGATCTGATTCAACGTGCAATATTCATTGTAAAGTTTCTCTCTAGAGGAAATACTCAATTTTGTATGACAATCTGTCGAATGCCAGTGATTGCAAACACATTTTTTTTTTTTTAATTCATAGAGAGTACCCTGACGGTCTTCCAAAATCATAAATCGTCTATAGTATGGCAATGACGACTGATTAGCATTTATCATTCATCAAATAGACTCAGTTTCAAAACAGATGGTCATAGTTATTGGAGAATGGCGCTACTTCTGTCCAGCTCACATGTGATCATTGTAATGTGGCAAGTTTATTTTGGTCTACTGTCCTAGGAAGAACAGTAGGACCTATATAACGCAAGTTTAACAGTATATATACAATTTAGAAATTCCATATGAATTGAGTAGGCTACATAGAATTAGACCATTGTATTGTATCTGATCCTTGCCATTCCACGTTGTTATTGTACGTCCTCTTCTCCGCCGTAGCTGAACGAATCTATGCTGTTACTTTCGGAGAAACTGAAGTTGCTAATCGCGTTCATGATACATTTTACTGTCTGCTAGGCCTAGCTGCAGAAATGGTCATCTGAAGAACCTATTAAGCTTATTATACGTAGATTATACTGAGAAGAGTTCATACATAGTGTATTATTACTCATTTATAACGCGCAAAATAACTACTCAAGGTGCTCAAGCTACTCGCTTCTGATTAAAATTAATGTACACATAATTTGTCATTACATGTTTATCTTTAATAAAAGGAATTAGTCCAAAATGTGCCTTTTAAGTTTTCTTTCGAAGTCATTGACAGTCTCACAATCCTTCACTAAGTTCGGGCGTCTGACCAATAAGCAGGCACCTGCTTACATAAATAATGATGTATATCCCCATGACATTTTGAATTTTGTGGAGCAGAGACCAGATATAGGAAGGTTTACTGGGCTGAGCATAGAGATGAGATGTATCATGGTGAAAATGAATTCCAAAGTCAGTTGTGTGATGAGAAGCAGTGGCTAACCTAGGGAAAACGGCGCCCGGGGCAAGCGCGAAAATTGCCACCCTAATTTCTGAAAAAGTGTTCAACCCCAACCCCAATCCGGTAGGGACTTTAAAAAAGTCCACATGATATGCTTTTTCAAGCACTTAAAAGTGGTCTTTTGAGGGTGATTTAAGTGTTATAAATTTTGATAAATTTCGGCGAGCGAGCCGAAAATGTTGGTATAATAGCTTACAAAACATGGAATTCTTGTCATCTTTTGCTTATCAAATCTTACAATTCTAATCAAGATATAGTGATGGCCTTATAGATAACGATACCTACAAAGTGAGGACTTGAGAAAATACTCTAGTTAGTACGGGCGAGTGAGCCGAAATATGTATATTTCCGCGTCATCGTCACGTTTTGTTCTTATTTTCTTTTAGAATAAATTTTGGCGAGCGAGCGCAGCGAGGGAGCCGAATTTTTTTTTGTATTTCAGCTTACAAAACATGGAATTCTTGTCAACTTTTGCTTATCAAACCTTACAATTCTAATCAAGATATAGTGACGGCCTTATAGATAACGATTTATATACCCACAAACTGAGGACTTGAAAAAAAAAAACACTCTTAATTAGTACGCGCGAGTGATCCAAAATCTGTATGTTTCCGCGTCATCATTACGTTTTGTTCTTATATATCTTATTTGATTTTTTTTGCCTTCTAACGATGACATATGTGAACACAATAATTATAATATTGTCATTTTGTCCGCGTCATCATCACGTTTTGTTCTTATCTTCTTTTTTAATACAAATTTTGGCGAGCCAGCGCAGCGAGGGAGCCGAAAATTTTTGTATTTCAGCTTTATACAGAACATGGAATTCTTGTGTGAATTAACCACAATAACATTGTCATTTTGTTCGTGTTATCATCAAGTTTTGTTTTATGTTGTTTGATTTGGTTTTCTGCCCCTCCCCCATTTATTATTCATTGTTTGTTTGTTTGTTTGTTTTGTTTTGTTTTTTGGTGTGCGCCTGGTGTAGGTAGCCCCACTCAAATTGGGCTCTGCAATATTTCCTTTTGTAAAGTGTTTTATGTTGATTGTTTGGTATTTGATATGTAACACTCTATTTTTGTTGTCATCAGGGTTTTCCTAGACAATTTTGGTGCATCCTTGGTGTAAGATTTGCTATATTTTCTCATATTTTATTTCAGTGCCATTCTACTACCCTGTGCCACCATTTTGTACACGGGTGCAGGTACCTATTCTGCATGCTTTGCTTTAGTGGAGACTGATCCTTGTGTAGACAGACTCTTGTATTCAGTGTGTACTTACTCTTGTACTTGAGCAACCATCAATGGAGGAGACTACCAAGCAGCTTTTCATCCATTCTTGTGAGCCGACACAAATCCCTGTGTAGACAGACTCTTGAATTCAGTGTGTACTGACTCTTGTACTTGAGGAATCATCAATGGAGGGGTTTTGCAGGTAGCTTTTCATTCTGCAGTTCTGTCACAATTCATTTCATCAGAGGATCAGTTCATTCAGCCCCTGAACCTCTTCAAGTGCGTGAATACCACCAAACGGGACTCGTGGAAATACCATGGTCATCCAATCGCATACTACAGTAACCATCAGGCATGTTTCCAGCTTTCTATCTTGTTATGTGGGGACATACAGCTGAATCCTGGCCCGACTCAGCCGGACCATCACCAACGTGAAAATGTAAGCCTACGTGTGCATCATGACTGATCCACCCCATCGTGTAAGATATGATGTTCACGCACTACGCGACTTTAACACAGGTACCGACCGATTTCTTCATCAAGATGTCTGGCAAAGGGTCTGTGAGCTCGGCATCCGACGACCTCGTCGTACACATCGTGGTCGCAGAGCTCACAAACCACATCTTTCATCTCGTGTTTCAACAGATCGTCAGACAAGATCTAGAGTATTAAAGTGACAAATCCTCTGCTACCCGTGTTGGTGTTTGGAATGATCGCTCCCTGAGCAACAAGTCTGCATACATAATATGTGATCTAGTAGTAAATGCCAAGCTCGATATTCTCGTTTTAATTGAGACTTGGTTAACTGGTACACAAAGAGACAACCTGATAATAGCGGATCTGAAGGCCTCTCTTCCAAACTTTGATTTTGTACGCTGCCCTCGAACAAATTCCAGAGGTGGCGGCATCTGCTTGCTTGTCCGTTCATCTGCACGTATTTCCAAAAATGACACTTTCACGTTCTCATCATTTGAACTCCGTGATGTCATAATCAACCTTTCTCACTCATCCGCTCTCAGAGTATGGCATCTGTACAGGCCACCTCCTTCTGCTAAGAACAACCGTACTTAACTAATAACTTATTTCTGTCAGAATTCCCTACACTTCTGAAATCATTCGCAATCGATGACTATCTTTCCATTCTGCTTGGAGATTACAACATACATGTTGATGATTGCTCGGACAATTTGGCTGTATCTTTTCTAAGCACCATGAACTCTCTAGGATTTCAACAGCATGTTACAGAGGCAACTCATAAAGCTGGACATACGCTAGACCTAGTTCTCAGCAGAAAAGTCGACAACATCGTATCGAATGTTAATCTTGTCACATCTCTGCCCTCCCTTACAAAAAAGAACCATGGCTTTACCATGGTAATACCATGGTATGGTAATGAACCATGGAAACCTGGTAATTTTGCCCTAGTAAAACCATGGTACATTACCATGGTATTACCATGGCAAAATACCATGGTATTACTGCTCTTACCATGTACCATGGTATATTACCATGGTATTACTGTGCTTACCAAATACCATGGTACTGGTACCATGGTACAATACCATGGTATTTCTGAGGTGAATTTACCATGTACTGTGGTGATTTGACCATGGTTTTACCATGATATTACCATGGTATTACCATGGTAAAATTACCATGATATTACAATTTGAAAAGAAAAATAATATTAATGATTGTGTATTTCCAACATGCTGTACTAGTATGTTACCTACTTGACATGGCCTCGAATCGCATACACCTGTTTCTACACTATTGTACAAGACACATACATCCTACTCTACACAGGTCTACCTATCTGTATACCTAGAGTATACTTCCTATTCCTAGATACATTGCTAGTGTATCAGTTCTTTATATATGGGCTGATATCTGAAAAGGTTTAAGGCATGGTTACTAACTACATGTCATACATAATATTAGTCCTATCAAAATATGAATATGCATTGTTATAACACAAGTTAAAATAGTTGGTAACAAAAGAGAAATTTCCCAACATACTTCAAAGTTTAAACCCAGACTATATACTTTGGGTTTTTATGTCTTCTTTCAATTTTCTCTCCTTTTGCATGTTAGATGCTCTCTCATGAATATTCATGAGCGATACAGAAACCAAGTCAAAACAAGGATTGTGCAACTTGAATCAACTTGTGTTACATTTTCCAGTTGGGTAGATGAGGTTTAAACTGCATGGGAAGAAGTCAGTTGTGTTCGTGGATATATTAGTACTAACCGGGTGTTTGCACTCACCCACACCCACACACACACAAGCACACACATACACACATACACGCATACACACATTCACACATATATACTAAATACAGGCTGTACATTTATTACATGAACGTACCGGTATAATATTTTGGGTCGTACTTGGAATTTGTATGAGATAACACACAATGTGAATTAGTTCCAAAACAAATGAACTGTTTTATATATAAAGAATTAATTAGTTTGCTTATTTTTAACGGGCCGGGCTTATTTGGCTATAAATGCTAAAATTTGCATTTTGGGAGGGAATTTTGCCTCACCCCCCCCCCCCCCCACAAGATCTTGACCATTAGTATTACGATCGTTATAGCGAAATTTGGCACGTGTTACAACTACAGTGTAATCTACAAAATTATGTCTTATATGTCTTAAGAATTTTTTTTGATTGTCAATTTCTAATTTTAATTCATCAATTAATTATTTGTGCAAATTAGGCCCAACATCTTATTTTAGCCCAATTAAAAGCATTAAGAGTCTATTTCTTAATTATTTGTAAGTCTGTTTTTACATGTTTAAAGACTGTATGCATCACACATTAAAGGACTTCCAAAAGTCATTTTTTTAATGTATATGATTGCTTATGGAGTTTCAAATGTATTTCTTTGTTTTTTAATTTTTTCCTTTGTGTTCTTATTGGAGATTCTCATTGACCACTTTTATACCATAATTAGCATAAGATCAATCAATCGCAGTGATTAATGTTACAGCAGTGATAGCTCCAGGGGGCCCCTTCTTTAATTTTTGATAAGATAAAAATAAATAAATAACAAGAAAACAAAATGAAAATGGACGTGTGTGCCCCCTTTAATTCCGGAAGTGGCACCATGACAGATCCCTCCCCCCCCCCCCCCATTTACGGAATTCCTGGATCCGCTCCGCTAAAGAATAGTCAGATTTTTCAAGAGTTTCTTTGTTGCTGTTTTCAATCAATCTTTGCATCGATTTTTTTTTTTCAATCGGAGAAGGGACCGCACTTCACAAGCTTTGTCTTTTTAGTGGGTCCCTCCTTTTTTCATACAATGCATATTTCATTTATTTCACTTTTGTTACCTCAGCAACCATTGTATTGTACCCCTACTTTAGGTTTTCAATTATTGCTTTCTCTGTACAAATTACATGCATTATACTTTCATTGAAGAAAGCGAGATTTATGTTCACCAAATATATTATTTTGCTGTGGAAAAAACAACAATGAATTTGAAGTTGAACTTGAAAAAAAGTCAAAATGTCTCATAACAGGGTCTCTTCCATCGCAGACTCGAAACGTCGAGGGTGGATTCCGCCCTTCCCTCTCCTGCCACGTCCCTTAGAGTTTAAGGGGTTTACCTTAAGAATCAGTTGATATATATTTTGATTTTTCCCATTTGTTGCAAGTATACTCATAATGGTCCAATAGTTTTGACTGTAATGTATTGGTACGTTTATAATCGTTTAAAAAGTGGAATCAACTGGTAAAACTGCCAGATTTGATGAACTGGTATGAACGTCCCCAGTCATGCCAGTTTGGTCCATTTATCCCGGCTTGGTTCTACTAACTGTTACGGCATAAACTTTATCAAAGTGCATATGTAGGTTAAATCTGCATTGCTTTCAAGTTGAATAAATCTATCAGTTGTGTCAAGTCATTTGCAACAGGTATACAAGAGCCTGGTTCAAAAAAGCTGAATCTGCTGGAATCATGGAGTTGATGTTTTAGTATGCCAGTTTTTACTGGTAAATCTGCCAGTTGTGTCCAGTCGATTCGACCTGCACCAAATTGGTCCAATTTTTCGGGGTCATCCCACAAGTCATAAGGCCCACAAGCTCGACATTGCATCATGGGGCTTACGTTATTGTAAAAGTGTCGTGGGCCTTATAGTGTCGCAGTCATATGAGCCTTGTTCGCTAGGCGTCAAATTTATGGGTTGTTTGATTTGTTGGCTGTATGATTTGTGGGTGTTGAACTCGAATGTGCACTCATTGTTTCTACTGGAATCAACTGGTTGTTGTATGCCATTTCACACAATTTCTTTCAAGTGGATCATCTACTGAAAAATCTGCTTGTTGTGTCCAGTTGATCCCACTTTGTCAAAGGGCATACTTTGGTCTATCTCTTCCTACTGGAATCAACCAATAGGCTTTAATATTCCAGTTCACTCAATAGATCTAATTTTTTTAATCTGTCATTTTCATTAGAACAGTTCAACTGTTAGTGGTATGGCAGGGCCCTGTGGTATAGAGCAGTGGCAACAGTGGAGAGGCTCTCCTGGATAAGACCTTATTATTATTATTATTATTATTATTATTATTATTATTATTATTATCATCATCATCATTATTATTATCACCAGTACTACTATGCTACTACTACTATTATGTGTGTTATTATTAACTCACTCATCACAGTTTGATCCATTTGTTCAAACTGGAGTCAGCTGTTTTCTCAGTGTACCAGTCCATTCCATCGCTTTCAAGTGGAATCAACTGGTAAATCTGCCAGTTGTGTCTTATAGTCAATTTCAATACAATTATTAAGGGCCCGTTTATGTCCAGCTGTATCTATACAGGAATCGGGTAGTTGATATTTCAGTATGACACTTTATTCCGTTTCTTGCAATTGGAATCCAGTGGTGAATCTGTAGGTTATGTCAATAAATTCTAATTGGTAGACAATTGCGCAGTTTATTTCATTTGTTTCAGTCTGTCAGTTGGAATGAAATGTTAGTTTGGAGTCAACTTGTCTAAGTGGAGTCAACTAGTGAATCTGCCAGTTGAGCGGCATGTTTTCCAGTTGGTACAAATAAAACTTCATAATCAATGATTTAGAGCCAGGCCATATATTCAGCTGGAATTGATTGGTGTTTTTCAGAGTGTGCCAGCTCATTCAATTTAGTGTCAGCTGGAATGGTGTGAGTTGGTATTAATTTTCATCTTTAACTGTATGGTAATTCACACCATGGTAATGTGAACGAGTATCGGCCTACTTCCAGTTTGCAACTATTTGAACAAGTTGGGTCAAACGGATAGCTATAATGGGACCATTTTTTCCTTGTGATACCAGTAGAGAATGTACCTTTTTTGTCATTATTTGACATTTAAAGGGAGTATACAATACTGGACGAGATGAGGATTCAGCTTGTAACGTTTTGCGAGATATTTAGAAACCACTCTTTGAAATGGTAAAGAGCAGAAGAGGACTCAAACGTTTATTTAATGAAAACAGGCTGAGAAATGACTGAGATATCTAAAAACAAATTAAAACAAAGAGCTCCTAGTGAAAGATGGGGCCTGTCAATTTCATTTTGATTTTTTTAATTTGGGGGGGGGGGAAGGGATTGGTAATCTCAGCCATTTCAAGACGAATTTTCTTCAAAACGTTGAATCCTTCTTGAAATTACAGCTGTACATGCTCTTTCATATTTCATAAGAGGTTTATCATCTGAATGAAAAAAAAAAGTTATAAATCTGAATCCTCATCTCAACCAGTACCTACTGTACAATCCCTTTCAGCTATAAGAATATCATAATTGATATTTTGTTGTTGAACCACGGTATCACCATGGGTATTTTTGTGTACCTTTAGAAATACAGAAGATAACATAAAGACTATGATTATATATGCTGCGGTACGATTAAAGACCCTGTGGTTGTAGTACATGGTATGATGGTTGTTATATGGTATCTCCATGGTTATTCTATGGTTCAAGTAGGCCTAGTAGTGCCATAACCGTGCTATGGTATGATGGTTATTACATGGTATATCCATGGTTAATTAGTGCAGCAATACTGAGGAAATGCCCTATATACCATGGTTATTTTATGGTACAAGTGGTAATACCGTGGTGACGCCATGGTATGATGGCCATAACCCGGCATCACCATAGTTATTTTATTGTACCTGTATAGTTATACCAGGCAAATGCAGTAGATTGCATGGTTTTTCCATGGTACTGGTAGTAATACCATGGTAGTGCTATGGTATAAAAATTATAACATACTATTACTATGGTTATTTTGTGGCGCCTATGGTAAGACCATGGAAATACCATAGACTTCACGGTTATTCTATGGTATACGTATCAGTACCATGGTTGTGTCATGGTAATGATAGTTTACCATGGTTTTTCTGTGGTATCACCATGCATCACCATGGTTTTTCTGTGGTACTCATAGTAATACCATCGATACCATCGTTGTACTATGGCAATTGAGGTTTTACCATGGTTTTTCTGTGGTATCACCATGCATCACCATGGTTTTTCTGTGGTACTCGTAGTAATACCATCGATACCATGGTTTTACTATGGTAATTGAGGTTTTACCATGGTAATACCTTAAATTTCATGGTTATTTTTTGTAAGGGCTCTGACCACTCCGCCATCATCACCACTCTCAACCTCAAAGGCCCAGTGAACCCTAAGAAGCAGACCATCTCCAGAATTCTACGGTCTATGGATATGTGCTCCTTTAAAAATGACATTACTGCATCACTTTTCCAGATCAGAGAGCCAGCGTGTCCCTCCGAGGCTGTCCTACTGCTGAACTCTCATGTAACAAGACTTCTTGATAAATACGCTCCGCTCAAGACTAGATTTGTAACAGTGCGGCCAAATAATCCCTGGTATACACGACAAAAGTGAAGGAGGCTAAGAGGCGTAGACGCCGCGCAGAGCGCCGCATGATCAAGTCTGGTCTTTGCATTGACAGAAAGCTGTATCGGCAAGAGTGTGAGTCCTACTGCAATCACCTTGCCGACGCCAAGTCAAGGCACCTAAGACAGGAGATTGCTGCTGCAGACACCAAACAACTTTTCAACACCATCAAAAGACTCACAATTGCACATCCGGATTCTTCTCTTCCTGATCATACTTCAAATCCTGCACTTGCTAATCGGTTTGCTGAGTTTTTCGACAAAAAGTTTATTACCATTGCTTCTTCATTCCCAGTGTCTCCTCAAATCTCTCTAATTCCTCCCACATAAATGTAAACACTAAGTGTGTATTTTCTGAGTTTGTTTTAATCACTGAGTCGCAAATGAAACGTCTCATCAATTCTCTTCCGTTCAAGTCTTGTTCTCTAGATCCTCTTCCCACATGGCTACTAAAAGAGTGTCTAGATGAATTTCTTTCTGCAATAACTCACATTCTGAATCTCTCATTGTCATCAGGCGTAGTTCCTAAGCTCTTCAAAAGGTCGCTCATATTGCCCTTTTTGAAGAAACCCAGTTTAGACCGTAATGATTTGAATAATTTTCGCCCCATTGCTAATTTGTCTTTTCTTGGTAAAGTTCTTGAGAAAGTGGTTGCTCGCCAACTCAGAGATCATTTTGATGAACACCAGTTATTTCCTAGTAATCAGTCTGCCTACCGGCACTTCCACTCCACCGAAACCGCCTTATTGAAGGTACTCAATGACCTCCTCTTAGCAGTAAACAAAGGCCACGAAGTTGCTCTCCTGCTTTTAGATTATTCTGCTGCGTTTGACACTATTAATCATGAAATTCTCCCTGACAGATTGGAGACTAATTTTGGTCTGACGGGAACAGTCTTGAGATGGATTGCATCTTACTTACACGACCGCAACCAGATGGTTACTGTGAACGGTTTATTTTCTCAGTCGTTCCCTCTCAGACATGGTGTCCCCAGGGGTCTCTGGTTGGTCCTTTACTATTTCTTCTATACACAGCCCCTCTGTCTTCGGTAATCAACTCTTTTATAAAGATATTCTACATGTTATGTATGCCGACGATACTCAAATCTACATAATCATACAACCCAATACCCAAGTCGAAGAACTCTGCAAACTTAGTAGATGTGTTGATGATATCAAGCAATGGTCTCACGATAATTATTTGAAATTGAATTGTGTTAAAACGGAATTTTTGTATGTTCATTCTCAGTTCAGGCGGGGTAGCTCTCTCACAGAATTTTCCCTTGAAGATAGTACTATATATCCCCATCTCTCAGTCCGTCAGAGATCTTGGAGTTACTGTACATAGGCATCTGAACTTTCAACAACACATAAAGAATTCATGTCGTTCTGCTGCTTGGGGTATTTGTACAATTGGTAAAATCCGTAAGTTATTGGATCAGTCTACCACTGAACGTCTCATTCACGCATTTGTTTCTTCTCATTTTGACTACTGCAATTCCCTCCTTGTTGGTCTCCCTGCTTCAAGTACTGCACCACTTCAAAGAATTCAAAATACAGCTGCTAGGCTTGTGACCCTTACAAAAAGATCTGACCACATTATTCCAGTTCTCCAATCCCTCCACTGGCTTCCCATTCATCAACGTATCACCTTTAAAATCCTCCTCATTGTTTACAAGGTATGCAATAATCTTGCCCCATCTCATCTGAAAGACTTAATTTCCTTCCGCTCCTCCACTTCAACCCGTTCTCTCCGTTCTTCCTCCACTCTCCAGTTATCACGTGGTCCCCGCACCAGTACTCGTTATGGTGATAGGGCATTTTCTGTTATTTCCCCACTTCTTGGGAATAAACCCCCTCTTTATATTCGTAATGCTGAAAATGTTGATAGGTTCAAGTCATTGTTGAAAACTTATCAGTTTACACAACCTTAATTCTGTTGTTGCTGTTGTTGTATCATAATATGTACATAACGCTGTATTTTACTTTTATGTTATACTTTCTTCTTTTCCTCTTCCGGATTGATGCGCTTAGAAACATCAGTATTAAGTGCTATATAAATGCTACTCGTTACCATTATCATTATCATTCTCCCTCCCCTCCCCCTTGCCTTGGCTGTGAAATACAGATGTTTGACGCTTTCTTAAGTGTACTGCCATGTTGGAAGCAACCATTACTTCAAGTACGGTAGAATGAGATACTGTATGTTGAGGACACTCACATGAAAGTCTCATTAAATATTCCAAACAGACTTCATGTTTTATTTTAAGCAGATGGAGGTCTAAAAGTAATAATGTCCGTCCGTAGGTGTAAGAACAACTTTCCTCGCTTTTGGCAGAGGAGTTTCGAATCTCCCCTGGCTTCTCCGTTTGCGGTACTACATTTTAACTACTTTAATTTCTTCTTTCACATTACCGTGTATCTCTTTAACACACTTGTTTACAGGGGGGGGGGGGATAAGTTAAACTTTGCCACACTGTGCGCACCTTTACGGTTGAAACTGTGCACCTTTCAGATCAGTGTAATAATGGGAACACGTTTACGGGTGCAAAATTTTTTCACCTTTCTGATATCAAAGTTGAAAAGTTGGTTAATATGCTTCCAGTGTAACACAGGTAAAGGTTCAAAGTTGAACCTATTTATAGAGAGTAAGAAAATGCCAGTATACACAAACCATACGCCCATACATGTGGAGGTAATTTCCTTTAATAGCAAAACGTGTGAAACTTCCAGTATCCATTTGACCCAAATCCGGTGAAGACACCAACGTAGTTGATTTCCATGAGTGATGGATAGGTAGCCGCCATAAAGGGGGTAGAGTTCCCGTGACGCCCTACAGCGATCGTCTTGTTATGGAAAGTTATCCAGAAGCGGTCATTATTGTCATAGCCAGACAGGATATTCGGCGTGCTCAATTTCACCGTGAGTTTGCAGTCCCCGCTCCAGTCGGCTCCTGAGCACTGGCGTATAGAGCTTCCCGTGTTGCTCCAAGCACCCAGGGCTTTGAGAAGGAATTAATGTGAGCAATGAAGAGTAAATGAACCAATAGAGAGAGAGTATGAAAATTCCAGAAAAGGGGAACTCAGTGATAACTTGACAAAGAAAACATCGTTATCCAGTCGTAGGGATTCCTTAGTAAATTTGGGCATTGTGCGCATGGGAGCTGATGCGAGGTGCATGGTAAGTGGGGAAAAAGATGCAATATTGTATCGGAGGAATTCCCAGAAAGAATAGGACTGTTTTCAAGATGGACGAGATAAGTAATATCGTTTAAAAAGCTTTGACTTTGGAACAGAAATCAAATATGTCCCCAAAGGTTTTTCTGAAATACTGTAAATTCTATGAAGAAAGAACAACAAGAAACACACAAAATCAAGCAGTAATTATCAATGACCCCACTAACATTGACATAGGGCACACTAAGGCCGGATTAAATTGCTTCACTCTGACACAGAATCATATTCATTGTAATCTGTATTTGATAAGCGAACGATTCCTGGTCAACATGATTAAACAAGACAACAACAAGAACAGATAATCAAATGATACGAATGGAAGCACTTTTTCATTTGAATAAAGATTTTCTCTCGGGAAAAAACAAAAAACTTTCCAAACTTTTCGTGAAAGACAGCTGGAGCAGGCTTAGACATCATTTTATATTACATAATATATGCCATCCGTATACGTGTCCGTGCTTATATACAGTACACATAAGAGAAAAATATTCAGAGTTTATATTATGATAGAGCTGCTATTTCATAATTATCACTATAGAAAATTTAATGCTGGTTATGATGACAGGAAAACTCTTGTATTTTCCATTGGTACTTTGTAATGAGCTTACAAATGTAATGCATGGCTGAGTACATTACTTTAAAGAATGCAATGAAAAGCTTCCTCGTTTTTCGAAGTTGAAGTGTTATCACGAAGAACATTGAATGTTTTATATTGCTGAAATGAATGTGATCTATCAATGAAAGTGGTCAAATTGGCAGGCCAGCTCGCACGACAGAAGATTTTGTGGATGGGTCTTCCTCAATAGGGCTACTATATATGCACAGTCAATAACCATCTACATGATCACAAATGTAAACGTTTTCTCTCTTTAAAAAGAAAACAAGGAAAGAATTATCATTTTCCAAGTTGAAGTGCTATCACGAAGAAGCATTGAGTGTGTATGTATTAAGTTTGACTATATTAGTGGAGAAGTTTCTATAGCAGCTACAGTGCATGCATGTGAAAGGAAAGAGCTTACCCAATCTAGAATGTTCTATTAAGGAAGCTCCTACACATTTGGCTAAGTGATGCAATACATATTGTCCTTGTAGCCCAAGGTGGTCGGTAGCTATTTTTAGGTATGATGTTATGCATACAACTATAGAAAGGAAGTCAAAGCATCTGGAAGACTCTTGAATTTGTAAGTATACGTAGCCCCAGGTTGGACAGAATTACAGAATCTTCTAGAAAAAAAAAACAACAGCAATTCTGAAGTAGACAGAGTACCACACAAGTTTTATTCTGTTCTGAAAGTTACGCCATTTCTGGTTTGAAGCGACTTGTTATAGTCAGTCCTGTGTTGCC
Source organism: Diadema antillarum (assembly GCF_040938485.1). Lineage (NCBI taxonomy): Eukaryota > Metazoa > Echinodermata > Echinoidea > Diadematoida > Diadematidae > Diadema > Diadema antillarum. The sequence continues at coordinate 1,919,664 of NW_027271039.1, forward strand.
TCACAGCCTGTTGATTTGCTGGGTTTTTTTTTGTGGAGATAAGGGCTGGGAGACATAATGCCTGCGGAGAATTGATTCGCCAAAATTGGTGACATACTCCATTCTCATATCTATGGTCATTGCTACGTCGAAGCTTTGACGGGCTGGATATTATTTGCTGGATTATCATTCACGAATCGACTGGACGCGGTCGTCATAACGTCTGGATTCTACACTTATCGCCGTGGAATTATATTTTGAATTCCAGTAATCTGTGCCATTGGGATTCTACGCGCATAGCAATGGATTTATACTTTGGATAACAGTAATTAACCTCAGCCTATTGATTTAAGGAGGAGGGATCATTCATCTGTTCATCGAACATAATTGTTAGACGATTCCATTATTACATTCAAATGTAACACATGTAAGTAATTGCACTAGAGTTATCGTTCGGATATGTAAGTGATTAATCATTGTATCATATTAAGCTGCAGTGGATAATAATCATGAGTCGACATCAGCAATATTACTTCTAATCAAACTGCCTGAACATCAATGCTTCTTTTGTGTGATCATTCTCAGTGTGATTTTGGTCGTAACAACTGTGTGGGTTGGCCGATACGTGGGAATGATTAGGTTATAAACAGGTGGCACATAATCATATAATATGTCGAAGGAAATGGACCATAAAATTAAGAGGGAACCACAAACGCAAATCTGCAGTCGTGTAGGATGGCTTGTTAAATTGACCACTTTCATCGACAGATTTCATCCATTTCACCGAGACATTTATTGTCCCTTGGTGGCAGCAATCCAACTTGGAAAAAGAAAACAAACATGTCATTGCTGTCTTTCATGTTACTGTGCTCAGTCATGCATTATATTTTTTGACACAATTAGATACCCCTGAAAAGAACAAGAGGTTTTCTTTCCTCACAACTAAAATTGCGGTCTCCATAGTTGACAATTACGAAATAGTAGCCGTCTAAACTTGGATTATACTTTTTCACGTACTGCATAAAAAAATAGATAGTATTATGTACATGAGACGATAGTTTAGCAATTCCTATAAGTGGTTCACTGAGAAACATGCTTTTAACTCGACATTCAAATCATCAATCATCAAACCAAACGAACAAACGGACAAACACATCAATTGATTCCGATACCACGGGTTGTGGGCAGGTAAGTTATGGATACAGCCCTGACAAGTCAAACAAATCTTCGAAGAAAGAGATTTGGGACAACAGAGGAGTATCAAAACAGAAGATTTGGTCAGGCATTAGGACAATCCTGCGTTACATAAAAAAGCTATAAAGGTTTTCAACGCAATAATGAGCATTTGGTACAGAATTTGAACCCGAATGCAAACATATCCCAGCCCAACGTCGGCCTCAGTTCCACAATGTTCGTAGTACTAATGGAGTCAATGACTTTGATTACCTATTTCATACATGTTCCGCTTTGCCTCATTGACGCTGCTCAGCCCGATGAAAACGCCCTTCTCAGCCCGGACTTCAAAGTCCAGTGACATTATGCTTTCAGTGACATGCCAACCAGGGAAAGTGTACCTCCGAGTTTTACCAACATTCGGCGTGTAGAGGACCTCGCATGCTATGGAATTTTGAAAGAAAGAAAGAAAGAAAGAAAGAAAGAAGTAAAGAAAGAAAGAAAGAAGAAAGAAAGAAGTAAAGAAAGAAAGAAAGAAAGAAAAACGAGATATGAAACTCGTCATACTGAAGACGAGTTAGGTGATACGCTGGGGGTCATCAGATATCGGTCACGGGCGATCGATGACGAAAATGATATTAAAAAGCGACTTGAAGTCATATTGAGAAACATTCGTGAAGTCCAGTTTTTTTTTTTTATACAGTCCTACATAATTCAGATCAAATTGTTTCTGTCATGCAACCAAATGGAAATGTCATGCATGTGTCGGCGTGTGCAAGTAAGTCGATTAGACAGGCTATGTAACTGAATATTTACCATTAGGTCTTCAAAATGTAAAAAAGAAAAAGAAAACAGAAATCAAACATGGCGATAGAGTCTTTTAAGAGTCACCTTCACTTTAACATTTGCATTTTCAAATATGAACTTTGACCATTATTTACATAACCAAGAGGGCTATGTCTCATCTTGTCATTATATAATATGATAAGTTTGACAAACCCTGGTCTCCAACACAAAACAAAGGGATATTGTGTGTGTGTGTGTGTGTGTGTGTGTACGTATGGGTGCGTTTACATGAGAGCATGATTTCTACATGGAAGAAGGCGTAATTACTCCATTGAAGAAAAAAAAAGTAAAAGATAGAAGTATTTTGTTTCGTGTTCTTGTGGGGTTCGAACCCGCACGTGTGCAACCTCACGTCTCTGGCGCCAGAGACGTCGCCTTTAACCTCTCAGCTATACGTCTCGACGAGGAAATATGAGGAACGTAAGCTTATATGTGAAAGATAAATCAAGAATCGTTTCCTCCACATTCAATTCTCATTTCAGTTCTAAGCTGCAAAATTATCAACCTGATGAGATTTGGAAAAATAAAATGCGTGATTTTTTTCTCTTTATCCTCCTTCGAGGGACTTTATTTCATTTCAAATATCTAAAAAAGTTCACAAAGACATATAGAGAACAGGATGTACGAACAGAGAAAATGCGTGATTACTGCAGCTTATTGTATCAGCTACAACATACTTAAATTTCAGAGGAAATGGAGCAAAGGTGCTTGAACGTTATGAAGTCAATGCATGGTTTAAAAAAAAAAATCACCTCCCATAGACATAACACGTAAACTTGGATGATTTTGAGTCTTTGCTTTTAATCGCATTTTCCAATATGATGATGTTATCAAATTGCAAAACAATGACATGGACTTGAAAGAAAAATGTACTTTGAACGTTCAAAGTACAACATATCCGAATTTGGGATAACATTGAGCTAAAACAACAGAGATACCAGGAAATGAATGTCAGAAACAGTATCTCAAAAAATTCAATTCCACTTTTTTGATTTCAGATGACGATATGATGACGTCATAGAGTATTCATGGAAATATTGATACTTGAAATGTTATTCACAATTCATATGCTTTCGTAAGATGCAATAAAAAAAGATAGGGTTACCGAACATTTTAAAGAGCTATGGCGAAATAAACAAAGACATGTTTTTCACTATATTTACACTTTGACGCCAGTGCATTCCTTTGTTGTTGATCAAAATCGATCGGAAATCAATGAATATTGTTACTCAATGTATCAGGAATCCAAATCAGTCGAAAAATGTGCATTTTCACGTTGCTTACGCGCTGTGCGCGCGAAAACGTGCGGACGGACGCGCACGCGCGGAATTGTTTGAAACGCTTAAAATTGTCTGAAACCTCGAGAAAACTGGTCGGGAAGTCGTTTTGAGCATTTTTAATTTTTGACGGGCGCGTGCGCGCAGGTCATGGTGACCTGGGTAATTAGTATAGTACAGTACGATCAGACCTGACTTGAACTTTATGTCTACCGAAAATGGTAAAGAAATGACATTTAGTTATGAAGTTATGATCGACCATTGAAAATCACAAAATGGCGCCTAGATGACGTCACAGATAAGTTATCGTCATGAAAATCTTGCTGTGGTGAGATATTGTTATGAGATATGATGACTGAAATTTCATGTGAATTGGTCAAGTCATTATTGAGATATTTTGTTCACAAAATTCGTCAGAAAGAAATGGGAATTTCGAGGAAACACAATAGGTGATACGCCGGGTGCTGTTCGTTATTCCGAAGGTTCGTTATTCCGAAGGTTCGTTAATCCGAAACACAAACATTTCCTATACCTTGAGGTTCATTAAACCGAAAATGAAAAAGGGTTCGTTAATCCGAACATTTGTGGCGTTATTCCGAAGGTTCGTTAATCCGAAAATGAAATAGGGTTCACTATTCCGAAGGTTCGTTTATCCGAAAATGAAACAGGGTTCGTTATTCCGAAGTGATATAAGGTCCGTAACGAACCTTCGGAATAACGTGCTTTGTTTCATTTTCGGGTTAACGAACCTTAGGAATAATGAACCTTATTTCATTTTCGGATTAATGAACCTTCGGAATAACAAACCTCATTACATTTTCGGATTAACGAACCTTCGGAATAACGAATCTTCGGAATAACAGACCTTCGGAATAACGACCCTTCGGAATAACGAGCTCTAACCGATACGCCGATAGCGTATCACCTAAAAAACAGAGCGGGGGGGGGGGGGGGGGGGGGGGGGGGGTTACTCGGTCATACGCATGACATGTTTTAAAGGGACTGTACAGTACTAGTTGAGGTGGGGATTCCTGTTTTGAACATTCCTAAGGGAGATAATGAGAAACCTCTTATGAAATATGAAAGAGCATCTAATTATAAGATGAAAATTGGTTTTCAAATGGCTGAGATATCCAAAAAAGTGATAATGATAAAAGGCGACAGGCCACGCCTTTTATTAGGATCTCTTTGTGTTACTATGTTTTTGGATATCTCAGCCATTTCAAAACCGATTTTCATCAAATAAACTTTTGATACCCCTTAGAATTGCATACTCTTTGACATCTCATAAAGTGGTTTCTGAATATCTCGCAAAATGTTAAAAGCTAAATCCTCACCTCGACCAGAACTGTACACACCCTTTAAAACAATGGAGGCGGAAAGGATATTGTATCACCGTCAATCATAAGTCTAAGGTTATTTGTTCAATTACTTACGACACGACAGAATTTACACTTTTTTTTTTTCATTTACTGCTTGTTTATCGCCAGCAAGCATCGGTGAACAAATCCACAGACCTTCAATTATGAATACTACTGTAGGACGGTAGTACAGCAGTTGATAAAAATTCATTTCGCGTTTTTCGGAACATTCTCAAGATTTTTATACATAAAGACAGTTACAATCATTAGTGTACTCACATAATTCTTTTTGGCAAACGTAATTGAAAATGTTGTTTCCTGGAAAATGGAATTGCATATTTTATAAAGCGACTGGATTTCCTTGCAAACCAATCCACAGATTATTTCATTAATAAAGTGTCTGATTTGGACAAACAATTCAAAGGAGAGAAGAAACACAACTCACAGCAAGTTGGTCCGAAGTACTGGTCAGGGCAGATACAGGTGAACACTCCATGTTTGTCAGCTACGCACTCACCTCCGTTTTGGCATGGCGAAGAATAGCAAGCTGTGAAAAACGAACAGTGACTTATTATTTGTTTCCCTTTTGCATTCTTCCTTGTCATGTGTAATCAGTGTTTGTGTATATTATTTGAAGTAGAATTATACGTCCTTTAAACATCCTTATCGCATGCAACAGAGACAACAGTTTTGCCCGCAGTTAGGTGTTTAATGGTTCTCTGGAATGTTTTTCACTCTATAATCTTGCATGCAACCATATCTTACAGCTAATGATCTGTCACTGACATTTTAGCAGTGCTCATATTTCGTATGATTGTATTGTTTTCAGTAATGTTTTAAATATCACTAGGTTGAGTACAACATTTTTTTAATTATTATTATCAACGAATCCTAACATTGTACATAGAAAACATAAATTATGTATACTATGCTTATATATATATATATATATATATATATTGTTGTTTGTTGTTTTAAAGAACGAAAGGAGAGAGAGAGAAAATGGGGCCCTATACAAATAATTTGCCCCAGACAGCACTAAACATAAAACAAACATTATAAATCTTATAGAGATATAAACAAGAATATTAATTATATACATATACAAACAAGAATATTAATATATATATATATATATATATATATATATATATATATATGTATATATAAATATATATGAAGAGTTTGTTCGCAAAAACCGATAAGTCCATTTTTGAAGATTTTGAAGTATCTAATTATTCTCTTTATTTTTCTTGACCTTTAATCGCAAATATCTCCATTTGGCAAATATGGACTTATCGGATTTTGCGAACAAACTCTTCATATATATATATATATATATATATATTGTATATGTATATATATTTGTGTATGTGTGTGTGTGTGTGTGTGTGTACGTCGTGAACTTCTAATTATGTATGCGGAAGTAATTGATCATTGTAGATGCTCTCATCCATGTATGACTTAATGTCAATGCGGTTCTAAATAATGCGTCTTACAGATGTAGGTCAATGTATTAAAAAAAAATAATACGAAATACCATTAAACGGCTTTTTCGTAAGAGTTGGACACGAGAGTATATTCGAGGCGATTCCATTTCAACGCAAATGAAAGATGAGTCGGATTATGAGGTCGTTTCTAGGTTGGGTGTGGAGGAGTGGAGATGATTTGAACAGAGTCTACTCAGTGTTGCTATATTTCTGAGCATAACCATGCAGTGCACAATCGTGCGAATATCTTCAATTTCATATACAGAAATTACAACATCTCTAATTTCTGTTTACTCAGCTTCTCGCTAAAAAGTTTTAGATCTGCGCATCTTGTGATACAACACGATAGCATCAACTAAAAGAAAAGTCTTCATTAAGGTAATAAAATAGTATTATAAAAAAGAAACTTTTTATTGGAAGTAAATCAACAGGTAAATAACATTTTTACAATATTCATAAAAGGTACACATAAAGTCAATATTAGCAAGATCAACATATCACATGCTAAATATACGGAATATTAATTAAAGACAAATTTCAACTGTCAATATCTTGTGGGAATTGGGTGTTATTCAGAAAATTATCAAATATTACAATACAGTATGTCATCTCAAATTAACGCTCGATGTCAGAGAAAGAGCTACTACACTGTAGTAACTTACGCACAGCAGCTAGAGGTAAACATGCGAGGTTTCGTCGAAAGACAGCGTCAAAGGGCGGAATGACCTCAAACAGATAAGTCTGTAGGACTTCCCCTCGAGGGCCCGGGATGCTCCGGCATGGTCTGGTGGTCACCCTTCCTGTTATGGTTGAGGCCAGAACGATCTTCATCTGGTGACCCTCTGACGTCACCGGCTGAACTGGTATCAAGATGAAATAGATCATCAGTTACACATACAATATGATAGAAGAGTTGCCGAACATAATAAACCATTGAAAAAAAAAATCATATCACATATCACAAACTCACATACACACACACACACACACACACAAACACACCGGTCTCTCCTCACATCTGTCCGCTGCTATTGGGGTCTAGACCTCTTATTTTCGTCCATCTTATCGCATGCAACGCGATATAATTACGATAGAGAGAGAGAGAGAGAGAGAGAGGTAGATCATGGAACTATGATATGATATATATGTGTAATTCGTTCCCTTAGTTTTCCATTGTAGCGTAGGCTATTCCTTTTTCTTTTCAGCAAATCCGTTGGATTCCATGGTCCCATTTGTTTATCATTTCGGTGTCAAGTTACAGTGTAAAGTTAATGGCAGGACATACAAACATAATAGATATATATTTGCAATGCACTATATTAGAGTGTTCTTAATCATCACAGAATTCGAGTGGTTTACACTAAGAGATTAAATGGACTGTACAGTATTAGTTGAGGTGGGGATTCGGGTTTATATCATTCCTAGTGAGATAATGGGAAATCTCTTATGAAATATGAAAGCACATGTAATTTTAAGAAGGATTCAACGTTTATTCGATGAAAGTCGGCTTTCAAATGGCTGAGATATCCGAAAAATGGTAATGATAAAAGGCAACAGGCCACGACTTGTATTAGGATATCTTTGTTTAACCCTGTTTTTGGATATCTCGACCATTTCAAAACTCATTTTCATCAAATTAACCTTTGATATCCCTTAGAATTGCGTGCTCTTTGACATCTCATAGAGTGGTTTCTGAATATCTCGCAAAGCGTTAAAAGCTAAATCCTCACCTCAACCAGAACTGTACAGTCCCTTTAAACTCATGTTTTTGCAACAGTCAATAATTCTTAATGTCCGTTTTTTGTACATTATATTTACAGATGTGTTTGTCATGCGCTTATGCACGTACGTCTTTTAGAATTATCAGTGAACCGAGGTATGACGTGAGGTGCTCTATCTCTATCTTGATTAATACGGTGTGGCAGAAAGGACATATCCGTGGAAAAATAGGAGAAAAAAGGCAATGGTGTTATGAAACAGTAAATTAATCAAGAATTAACACGGTGTCATATCAATAATAAAACGATTCTGAAGGTTAAATTGGAATGAAATATTTCGTAATGATACTGGCATATCCATTAGTGCACCGGCCACCACAAAGATGCACCTATACTGTACCGACAAGGACACATATGACATTTCAGCGCATACAAGTCGTGGTAATCAGCGGGATTTTTTTTCCTTCAAATTATTTGGTTGCTACAAGCTGTTAATGTCAGTCCCATCTAACAAAGTTAACCTGTTTATTTTTATTTTTTAATTGGAAGAGAATCTTCAAGTAAGGAAATATGAAAAGATAAGAAAACAAACAAACAGAAATGTCGTTATGGCGACTAGTATGCCTCCGCCAAAGCATATGATTTTCTCAATAGGTCTATATCACGTCTTGACAATGTATGACGACAGTTTCACACAATTGCCGCCCCCCAAAAAAGAAATGAAATGACATATTTATCACAAATGTATTGAGGATTCACTTTACTTGAAATACGTTTAAATGCATGAATGGCTATATTGCTTAAAAGAGCAGGTATTTGGGGATTTTTGAGCAGGATGTTTTAGTTGACCTTTTGACCCTTTTATAGGTTCATGTATATATAATATTGAGTAACTTCTGATGTATGGGGAAAGTGTAATTTCAATTTCAGCATTAAGCAAAATGTTAGAATCTTAATCTGGCCTTTACCCTTGGCCCATGACCCTAAAATTCTCAAGAGAATCAGTGTCAGACAGTACATGCAAAACATGTATAAGTTGCATGATGATACCTTCAGCCTCTTCTGAAATATGGAGGAAGAAGTGAAATATTTAATCTTCACTCGACCTTTGAAATTTTGACCCCCCCCCCCCGAAAATGCCAGAGAATCTGTGGTGCGTAATCCATGAAACACAAATTAAAAAAGAAACAAAACTTTAAAAAACCTGGGTATATTGCATACATATAACGGAAATTGAATATTTTGAGGAATTGACCTCGACCTGTGAACACTGAGCTTTGACCCATGACCCCAAAACGTCCAAGAGAATTGCTGTCAGGCAGTACAAGCATATGTAATATGTTGAATAAAGATACCTTGAACCATTTCCGAGAATTGGAAAAAAGTGAAAGTTGAGCGGTTTTATACTTGACCTTTGAGTTTTAACCTTGGACCTCAAGGCCTAAAATCAAAACGTTGTCCAGAATGTCTTTATCAGGCTATACATGTATACCCTATAGTTTCAAGAAAATACCTTCAGGCATCAGGCATAGCATATATGTATGGCGTATATAGAAAAAAAAATGACCATTGACCTTGACCATTGATCGTGAGCATGTGCACCGGGTAGTCCCACAATTTGATAGGTATGAATTCGTCGACTTATGTGAGGTTTCTCTAAGACATCTAAAACTTTTCTTTTTAAGTTTAACACGCTGTCCACAAAACTGATTACGGACGGAAGGACAGACAAAAATATAAAGTCTGCAACGACACTTCGTGGCGGACGCATATCCAAACTATAACATATCAAAAAATCGAAATGCGATATGTATATTCAAAAACAAAACTTACTGGTCGAGGTCAAAGGGTGGGATAGAACATTAACAAACACAACAGGTAACTCACTTGTCAATAACGTGAAATATAGAAATGCCTTCAAACCACCAATGCGTATTGTTGTGTTCCATTGTTCCTGTGGAATCCAGAAATAAAATAAACCAAAATAAATATGAAATAGACACTTTACACACTAATTGCATGCCAGGAATTCTGATCAAAGCAATATAATTATGTAATATGTAGGTACATAATGAAGTGTTTCTTCCACGTTGTTTTATCAATGATTAATGTCTGTGCCCGTGTCCTTATTATCCTTTATCGTGTCGACAGCGTTCCTCCCTTCGCTTGAGAATTTTCTGCTCTTTATATATAGAAAATGTACCCCTTTTGTACTTGAAATGATTACAATGTTATTTAACTATCAACTTTGAACATGGGATGATGTCAACGTATGACATAATTAAACCACAACCCAACAAAGGAGAAAGACCCAATCCTCCGTGTCCTGTTTACTGCGAAGGAGCTTAACTTGGTTCCATATTTTACACTTTCTTTTGCCAGTAAACATTGTGAAGAGTGTGCAGGTGTGTAGATAAGGAGGCAAATTCAACTCGTAAAGTGTTACAAATAAAGCTAAGACTAAGAGTCCGCTCCTTTGGAATCTGCCCTAAACTAAAAATCCATACCAGCCGATTCATTCTTTGTTATACAATAGGGTCAGTTTGTGAAAACATCCAACGTTTGAAATAAGGTATAACTTATCTTTTCATTTCTACATTAAGCATACTTGGGCATGATTTTTTTAAATCAATTTCAGCAAAGTGTTTTGGTGCAGAATGAATAAAAAAAGCACAATAATCGATTATCATGAAATGTTCTGTTATTCGCCTGGCAGGCATTAGGGCGAGTTTATATTTTCTGCCAGGCTCCCTGAAACTTCAAGTACGTAATGTAAAAACACAGAAAAAACCCCATGAAGAACTATCACAAACAAACACACACACACACACACAATCAATCTCTGGCAAAGCAAATGTAAGTTTTATCAAAATTACGACATATTTCAAACTACAATTGAGTGTCTCTCCACTCGGAATATTGCACTATAGGCTACACCCGAAAATCGCATTTCACCGCTACCTTCAGATCAAAGTAGCAGTGTTTTAAAGGGGGTAGTGTCTAATTTAGAGGTATAATTTCAAACGTCAATAAAAATGTCCTTTTTACAGTCGGTTCGGTGAAATAATGTCAGAGGTAAAAATGTCAGAAGTAAAAATGTCAGAGGTAAAAATGTCAGAAGTAAAAATTCTCAGACGACACGAGGTAAAAATGTCAGAAGTAAAAATGTCAGAGGTAAAAAGTCAGAGGTAAAAATGTCAGAGGAAACCTGTTATATTTTTACTTCTGACATTTTTACCTCTGATATTTTTACCTGGCACCGTTACGGCCTGCGTACTATTTGAGTATTTTTTTTTCTATGGATTCATGTTCCTTGTTATATACATATATAATATAGAGATATATACATATGAGTTGTTACATCTGTTATAGAATAATTAATGTCAAATAAGTGCTTATCTTGGATTTTATGGGGAGAGGGGAGAGAGCGCTATTTCAAACAATGTCGATAAAAAGGGGTGCTGTTCGTTATTCCGAAAGTTCGCTGTTCCGATGGTTCGTTATTCCGAAGGGTCGTTAATCCGAAACACACAATTTTCCTATACCTAGAGGTTTGCTAATCCGAAAATGAAAAAGGGTTCGTTAATCCGAACATTTGTGACGTTATTCCGATGGTTCGTTATTCCAAAGATTCGTTAATCCGAAAATGAAATTCGGAACAATGAACCTTCGGAATAACGAATTTTCGGACAGAGAGCCTTCGGAATAACGAACCTTCGGAATAACGAGCTGTTAACCGGCAAAAAGTTTGCACGTCAAAATTCAGAAGAAAAAGAAAAAAGTGCTCACCGTTCTCTTCGTGGGCTTTCTTGTCTGTTCATCCACCTGTCTGTCCATTGTAAATGCCATTTTGACAATCGAGTGTCGAGGAGCATGCATCGCAACCACTGGGACACTAAATGATTGTGATCAGGGGCAGATCCAGGAATTCAGTACAGGGGAGGCGCCTTTACAAAATCAAAGGGGGCAAACGACCCCCCCCCCCCACCATTTTTCTCCTTATTTTGTTCTGATAAAATTAAAGAGCCCCCCCCCCCCCCCCCCTCTGGATCCGCCACTGATGACGATGGGAATACAGAGCAGCATTCATTAGATAGATTACTATAGTAATTATGTAGAAGACATTTTAATACCATCGAAGTCAGCCCGTGGATAAAAAAACAACAACACGAAAGAACAAAACCAAAAATACACGAAAGAAAAAAGACGTTGCGTCAACAGTTCAATGTCAAAACCGATGTGGAGAAGGCCTATCATAAGCACGTTTTGAAAAATTCACACAATGACAAGCCAGGTTCCGTGTAACGTGTTCAATGATGCCGTTCAAGGTTAACGAATTGATGCATGCTCACGGTAGTGTCTCTAGTAGTTGTTTGAATATGCACGTATCCTCCCGGCATGTGCCTTAATTGTCTACGGGAACGCCTAGGTAGATAATTAGGTCGTACTCTCCCGATCTGCAAACTCGTTGGATGAAAGTTCTAATTACTGCACGCACCATCTGCGTTCGGATGCACCTAATCAGGCTTAATGTGTCCGTGGGCTTTTTCTCGTTAACCTTCTCCATTGTGATATCGCATTAATTTTGCAGTCTTTGGACGGCTTTAGGGATAAGCGAATTCATATTCTATGCTCTTGGAATATAAGTGTAGTGCACTTCCATATATAACGAACCAGGGTAAAACAAAATTCTCGTTCAATGAAATTAACATTCAGGTCAACCAAATTATCATAAATGTATCTTTACAAAAGTGTTCGACAAGAACGAAAGAAAATTCCCGGTGACTAGAACATCATTACAGGCCTAACTATGGTACATGTATAACGGAAGTACATGCACTGTACATGTATAATTATTGTTCTTGAAGATAACATTATTGCGAGGACAAACTTGAAACTCAGTTTCTTTTTTCCTTAGGTTGAAATCAGAATTCCTGCATATTGTGCCGGACGTTCTGACAAAGGTCGTCAATCCGAACCATACAAAGGAATACATAAGATGTCATCACTTTGCCCCCCCCCCCCTTCTTTTACTTTTTTAACCATGAAGTACACAAGTGGAACTAAAAAGCTTGCGCTAAAGGCCTTTTTTTTTTTCTTTTTAGCTAATGAAACCCGGAAGTGCCCCCCCCCCCCCATACTGGGGCCATCGTCTTCAGTAGGTTCGCTGTAATCCTTACAGTGTTTTGTTGATGGACGAGTTCACTTCCAAACAAAGGTGATGAATTAACTTTTGATGGTACACTGTACAAGTAAACGTAAGTAGCTGGACTTTCAATTCACAGCATGCTTCTGATGTCTCGAATCTATTTATAGACGTAACTTGGTAACGGGACAAAGACAGTACACTACCTCAGAATAACATCCGTATCTACGCGGCTGTCTCAAAGTAAGAATAATTGTTTTCTAGATCTACAAACTTTGGAAACATTTTTATTTATTTTTTTTTTTGACATACTGGCGTTGTTTTAGTGACCATTTTGTTGACTTAATGCTTTTTTTCCCCTCTGGAATGATTTACCATCTCTGCAAATTTTCCTCCCGTTTCCTCCATCTCTTGAAAGAAATTCCACGCATACATGTAGATACCCTTTCATTGTCAGTGGGTCCTGCTATATTTTCGCTTTCGGAAGTCATATCCATCGCCAGATTTCTCTTTTTTGTATACATGTAGAGCATTTCACTACTTTCATGCTTACTGTATTGGACTAGTTGAAAATCAATACAGTGTGCCTGTTATTCAAAACATTAAATTTCGTAAGGAATGGACTTGAACTCTTAACATTAATTACTAATCGCAAGAACAATCAAGAATGTTGGCTTGCAAGTAACGTAAACAGGAAGAAAATCATTTAATTCATGAAATAAGTTTGCTACTCACTAATATTGTATCCCAAAATTTGTAGTAATTTGTAGGAAGATGGTCTTCGGGACTGGCCAAGTTTTTGTTTTTTTTTTTGGTGATAACAAACTAATTTTGTTACAGCCAAGAAAATCAAACGTACTCGTTGCAAAAAGGGTTTCGTTATAACCACGTTTGTTATTTCGGAAGTACACACTATATACATGTATTAATGACAGAACATTTATCCATTCACAAGATTCCCCCCCCCCCAAAAAAAAAAAAGAAAAGAAAAGAAAAGAAAATAGGCTTAGACGAACATCCCATCTACACCAGGGGCCCGTTGCATAGAAGTTACTATTGTAACTTCGCCATCCAATGGTTACTACCATAGCAACAATACTCAACAGCCAATCAAAATCAAGAATTCCTTGGAAGTTACCATTAGATGGCAAAGTTACTATTGTAATAACTTTTGTGCAACGCCCCCCAGAAAAGACAGAACACACATTTTCACATCAACGCATATTTAGGCGTGCGGGAACATGCAATATCAAACTCGTGCACAAAGTAATGAATTCAGTAAAAACTCACATGCGATTTATTGACAAAAATGCAGCACATCCACTTCACGTGGAGACATTATGTCGAAGTAATGAGCGTTTCCCCCCTCATATCAATTCACGATACAAACTAGAAATGTTGCTATGGCGACTGGTATGCCTCCGCCATAATGCATGATTTTCCTAATAGGTTTATAGTACATGTGGACAATGTGTGATTACATTTTCACAAAACTGGCAAAATATCAAAATGACAAGTTTGTCACAAATGTGTTGAATGTTCAGCTTCCTTGACCTAGCTTTAATTGGATGAATAGGAGAGCATGTACTTCGGGATTTAATGACTTTAACTTGATTTTGACCCATTCATATGTTTATGCATTGAGTGATTTTCAAGGTGTGGAGAAAAAGTGAAATTTCTGTATTGAATAGTAAATTGTTACCATTTTCATCTGGCCCTTGACCCTAAAATTCATAAGATAATCACAGTCAGGCAGAACATGCATAAATAGTAGTAAGTTTCAAGATACTTGAGCCACTTCCGAGATATGGAGGAAAAAGTTAGTTCAGCACTTTCACTTGACATGTGACCTTTTGACCTTCAAGGCAAAAAAGAAAAGAAAAAAAACTTTCCAGAGAATCTTTATTAGGTTATACATTTAGGCATACACCAAGTGTACAAGAAAAATAATCCTGTTGGCATTGCATAAATGTAAGGGAAATAATAAACTGTTGCCCTGGACCTTTGACCCCATGAATCCTAAATTCTCTAGATAATTACTACCAGTCATTACAGGTATATATACTATGTTCCATGAAGATACGTACCTTAAACAATTTCCAAGGTTCAGAGAAAAAAGTGAAGTTTTAATATTTTTACTTGACCTTTTGACCTTTGACCTCATGACCCAAACTTTCACCAGAGAATTTTAATTGGGTAATACATGTATACACTAAGTTTCAAGACAATATCAAGCATTGCATAGATATGGTAGAAATAGTGAAATTTCATGTATTTGACCTTGACCTTTTGACCTTTGACCTTAAGCATGTGCATCCAAAAGTTGATAGGCACAACTTCATTCCCTAATACACATACACACCAAGTTTCATTAGGATACCTCATAAGGTTTTTTAGTTACGCTGTCCACAAAATTCATTACGGACGGACGGAAGGATGGATGGAAGGACGGAAGGACGGAAGGACGGAAGGACGGACGGACGGACAACCCGAAAACATAATGCCTCAGGCACCACTTCCTGTTGGAAGGCATAAAAAAAAAATGAACATAAAAGATAAAACTGGAAAAAAGACATTATTAAAGGTAGCAAATTACTTTTAGGATACATGTACATGTATTCTGTCTTAGATTGTATACTTAACTCATATACAGCTGCAAGGACAGGCCAGCACAACTGATACCAGAGGAATTTGGTATGTTGAAGGCAAATATACAGTATAAGATACAGGGACTACGAACATACAAAGTGTACATGTATGTACAGCCGTATACCAAAATAAAATTTTACCTGCATTTTGTGAAAAAACCAAACAAACGAAAGGGAACCTGCAAAAGGCACAGTTTGCCATCTTTACAGGTTTCGTTTAAATTTCGCTATAAACGATATCAAACACATTCCTCTACCACACAAATCGAATGTTTTCGAAAATACATGTAAATGTAACAATCATAGTTTGTCACTGGTCTATTTCGCCAAATACAGTAAACTAAGCAAACACTATATATGCGAGGTCAGAACTTAAAAAAAAACAAAAACAAAAACATTGAACTTCCTTAAAAAAAACAACTTCAGCAAATTACTGATTTTATTGGATTTGTTGATTTTATTTTTTTTTTTGGATGATTTTATGAGTCATTTCATTTCTTAGTGTGTACATATACTACTAGGCACTATACATACTCATTTTCCACACTGAACGATATCTCTGAACAACATTAAAAAAACTAGTACATGTATTACTACTGTTCAAAAGGGATGTCTGTTTCTTCAAACAGCGCTTTAGCCTATATGGCAAAGGTGGTAATAAGCCTACAGGCGAGACTTTAGAGTCTGTCATGGGAACATAAGCCGCAATTTATCTCAATAAAATTTCTTGTTATTTTGACTGGTTGATAAGATGCAAAATACTAAATATAATATTTTCAGCATTGTTCTTAGTTGAAAATTAAACTGTTGCAAAAATGGCAACAAATTTGAGCACTTACACATTTCAGCCAACCAGCACAATTAGCCCTGACAGATAATAAATCATATAGAACTGGAAGCATTTCAAATAAAGACTGAATTCTGCAATTATATTACTAGTGTTATGTTAGACAAAATGTTGCGATTATGCCAACCCCCCCCCCCCCCAGAAAAAACAACAACAAACAAAAAACAAACAAACAAACAAACACAGTGGTTGTGGGATGTTGCACAAGAACAAGCAAGGCATCAACTCAAAGGAAGTTTTGTGAACCCAACCAGTACTACAGTTGTATTTATTTTGTGACTAAACAAAACATGTGAAGCCGTCGGCAGATATGCTTCCAAAAATGGGCTCAGAGAGCGTCATTATTGCAAGAACGTGATCAAATTGGTTTCCAATACAATTGTAGCCTATGTATCAAGAGCTCTGTCGGATGCAGAGTCAGACTGTTGGAAATAGCCAGCCAAGTGAGCTGCAAGATTATTGCCTCTGTATACCCTTCCGAGGCCAGCATCCATGCCAATACAAGGTACATTATAATACATTGTATAACAATTCATTCCACATTGATACACATCAAATTTTATCGTTGACTGAGCATGAACAAAAGAAAGGGCATACATATCTTTTTTTCAGTCCCTAAACATTAACATGCACTTCCCTTGTTTGATAATTCAGTTTTTGAATGTGTACTGTGACTCCCCTTTAATATTTAAATTACTAAGTCCCTGGGACCCTTCAGTTTTCTTTCATTATACAAGTGTATATCAAAATTTCGTCATAACTGAACAAATAAGAAGAAACAAAAAAGCTACAGCGGGAAATGTTACAAACTCAATTTTCATTTTGTTGTAACCACAATTTCGATATAACTGTGTTCGTTATAACAGGAGGGCACTGTACTTTCAATTAGGTCAACACATCTATAATTGATGTCAGACATATCTCCCACGAATACAAGGATGCTCTTAAATGGTGGATAAAAGAGCTGGAGAACGAAGGTTGACTGTTGAGAAAGATGGTCCTGTACCCCACTGGATTGAAAAGCATGTGCTGGCCTTGACAACTGGATTATTAGCAGTCTGTGCTGTACCAATTAGAACTGCCATCTCTCAAGAAAACCTCATTGCATCATCAAACATGCCTCACAGCAGTAACCCTACTACTATTAAGCCTGTAAAATCAATGGGGATTATTGATGGTATCAGACAGCATGGGGATACCACAGGGTAGTTTAAATTACAGTTGGCCCTCTGCATAGTATACAAATAATGTTTATGAGTGCAATGGACAGAATGTTTCACAAAAAAACATTTATTATTTGTTTTATATAATGCCTAAAATAGATCTTTGTAATTTGATATTTTATCAATTTAGAAACAAGAGATAATCTGAGATCGCGAGAGTGCTCACTGAGCGTTTTACGCTAGCGCGCTGTACGTTGCATACATACACTGCAAATGTAAGTGTTCTACACGCGTACTGTGCCTGGCTCTCAGCGAGTGTGCAATGGAACAAATCGTATGGATCCAAAACTACACAGTAAAATGGAGCCACAATTGCACGGATGATGACATCATAGTGAAATGGGCCGGATGATCAATGTCAAACCAATCAAATGACACTTCGAGGATCTCTTCGGGCATTCTATAAAAATTCATGTGTGACTTTGATGATGCAATAAACTTCGGGGTGGCCAATGCACCGACTTACTACATGTAGCAGGAAGTGGGACGGTATGCCAGGGATGGCGGAAGGGGAGACGCTGTTTGTATTGCTACAAAAGATTTTAGAATTTACATTGTATGCCATGACAAGGTCATAAAGGCGATTGTCAGAGTGCCTGCCTGCGTGCATATGAAGGGTTTTATTTGCAAAAACCGATAAGTCCATTTTTGAAGATTTTGAAGTACGATTTCTGTCATAACGTACAAAATAATACCTTTTAAATGATAAATTGGTCACTTCACATAAAGGTATATTTTTTAAGTTATGGTCAAAAGAAGCAAAAATTTTCTTATCATTCTCTTTATTTTTCTTGACCTTTAATCGCATATATCTCCATTTGGTAAATATGGACTTATCGGTTTTTGCAAACAAACTCTTCATATATATACAACCATGCTCAGCCAATTTATTCCACCAGGCGTGGGTCTGGCACAAGTGCAGAAAGAGATCTGTCAGGGCTGCACAGAAAGCCTTTGGACATATCAACTCCAAGTGTTCTATTAATTGTCTCTCCTATGTGTGACTGTACTGTGAGGTCCAAAAGTGCACTGAGCTGTAATAAACGTATAAGGTCCTGAAATATAGATCCCTACAGGTTTTCTCCTGCATTCAGACAGGATAAACCATATGTGTATCACAAGAAATGTTGCCATACTGATCTCATATTTCTTCATACTCTCTGGATGTATTTAAGTTTGTCTTTCACAAATTGACATACGACAAGGGCTTAATGGGTACAAATCATGTGTTGTATCTTACAGAAATCAACACATCAGTAGTCATTCAAACAAACACATTTTTCCTATTCATGACTTAATGCTCGCTGTCAATCACCTATCCAAGAAAATGGCTCAAATGTTACTCCCGAGTTCTTCAAACTTGTGATTTACAAATCATTAGGGAAGATTAGCACCACCTTCAGCGAAACGGATTCATCACAAATACGAAAGTGGGAATGGGTAATAATTGCACTCACTCCTACATCTTTATAATATGAAGTGAACAATGGCATCATCACATCCCCCTGGCAATTTTTCAAAAGCCATGGTTCATCTCGCTCCACCACAGTTTACAACTGGGAAAGCATTTCTCTCTCAAGTCTCTTCCATGACAACACAGACATCCTTTCCTTGAATTTCTCTTGCTGTGTGAATTCTCCCTGAAATTCAAATCTCTCAAATCCAGCATGTCCTCTGCCCACTACTTCCTCGAGGCACCCCTCCTGAAGTAGCATTTCAGCGAGCGTAATCGTGTCTTTGTCCTGTGAGGACTTGGCTGATTTCTTGTCTTCCTTTCCACTGCCCTTCCTGTCAAAGAATTTTGCCACACATGCTTTGAGACCAACTGTTTGGTTGTACCTATGAATAGCATGATCTACTTGGATTCCTACAGCTGATTTCATAAACTTTTTAAAGTCCTTGTTGAGGGTTTCCATTTCTAGGTCCATCGACACGTTGCGTCCTGAGCCACCCTGAATGTTAACCGTTCTATTCCACGTCAGTTGATAGGCTAACCTAGGTGAAAGTGCTCCATTAACATCCATCAACAGATGATGCCCTTCTGTCAAATACTTCAAGTGCTGGTTTGCATAGAATCGAAGCATGTCAAAGCGCCAATGGGCGAGGATTCTGTTTCCATCGCCTTCTCGGATGGCGTCGTACCTGACCATTTCCCCCAGTCCGTGAAACAAGACTGCCTTGGTGTACTCAAACTTGTGACATTTTCGCTGACCAGGCTTTTCAGCATTATTGTTCCTTGCTGCATCTTTCTTGTTCCTTGCTGTATCTTTCTTGTTCCTTGCTGCATCTTTCTTGTTCCTTGCTGTATCTTTCTTGTTCCTTGCTGTATCTTCCTTGTTCCTAGCTGCATCTTTCTTGTTCCTTGCTGTATCTTCCTTGTTCCTTGCTGCATCTTTCTTGTTCCTTGCTGTATCTTTCTTGTTCCTTGCTGTATCTTTCTTGTTCCTTGCTGTATCTTTCTTGTTCCTTGCTGTACCTTCCTTGTTCCTTGCTGTATCTTTCTTGTTCCTTGCTGCATCTTTCTTATTCCTTGCTGCATCTTTCTTGCAGGACCTGCTGCAGAACCAGACACCCTGTGGTACTTTGCTCTTTGACAGACTGATGCATGAATAGTGAAACCACAAACCTCTGTCACACGATGGATTGTCACAACCAATCATGTCTTCCTCCAAGACTGACCTACACAGGCAATACCGAGAAGTGGAGGGGGATGGGCCGTCTTCCATAGAAGGCTTGGACGAGGCAGGTTCTCCCTGATCGGGAGATGGATGACCAACTGGAGAATCTTCTTCTTCATGGAGCAGGTTTTGGTATGGTGGATGGAATGCTAAATCCAGCACTTCATTGCAGATTCTGTCAAAGTATGCAGCAACATCTGTAGTAATCTCATCTCTGCCTGCCTCATGGACTGATGTGATGCCCATGAGGTGCAAAGCCGCTGCCAGGACATAGCCTTCAGTTGTGAACCGCAACAAGCTGGTTGCATCGTCGAAGCAAATTGGTATCTTTTCGTTTACAGTTATGAAGCCGAAATGTTTCTTAATGAAAGACAGTGTCCCAGAGG
This sequence comes from Diadema antillarum, assembly GCF_040938485.1. Lineage (NCBI taxonomy): Eukaryota > Metazoa > Echinodermata > Echinoidea > Diadematoida > Diadematidae > Diadema > Diadema antillarum. The sequence goes on from NW_027271039.1 coordinate 1,940,436, forward strand.
AACGCATGCTGCGTGCATTGTACAGGAGGGCGAAATCATCCTGCAAGACACAATATTGAATAGAAAGATTTTATTACTTGTGCAGTAAGCAACTGCAAGTACATTTCAATCTTGATAATTCAGTCAACGTCAATGTTAGGACAGCACAATTGGTTTCGAGCTAGGGGGATACACAATCTTGAGCTGCATCACAATTTCCAACTTTTTTAAGGAGTAACTTTATCCAGAAATTTTTTTAGAATGTTTTTCTATCCTCAAAGTGAGGAGCTTAGCATAAAATGTTAAGAAATTCGGAAAGGTCAAACTTGGAATACATTTGTCCTCTGTGGGCAGGAATGTCATGGACCTTGTCAACCACAGCAAGCAGAACAATGTCACACTAGACAGAATTCTGGAAGGGGAGGAGTCTCCAATGAACAGAATGCAGGAGTGTCTAACCCATGCCCTGACTTCATGGCTACCCATGAACGAGGTGGAGCTTGAACGCTCCCATTGCACACAACAGGTAATGGGGCCTACTGGAAATGAAGGGAGCCACTTGAGACCACGCCCTATGAACGTCATGCAGCTGCTACGTTTCACCGATGTCAAAGCTATAAACCAGTTTGTAATCAGCTCATGTGCATGATGGTACAAAAGACCTTTCCATTTTCTCAGTTAGCTAGGCACTTCACTCATATTCAAAGCAACATAATGTGTAACCGGTAAGTTTGCCCGAAGTATTGTGGAATTCGTGTTAACCAAAAAGTGATCTTGCATAGCGAGACTAGGCGCCTATTTCATAAAACTTGTCATCAGTGACAAGTTGTCATAGATGTGACAAGCCACTGAAATCCTTGCATCTGATTGGCTGAAAGCAAATTTGTCATAGAAATGTGGCAATTGTCACTGACGACAAGTTTTATGAAACAGGCCCCAGGTGACCAGAATGGTCCGTCAAACAACCCTCTGGGGATGCACCAATTTCTTTGTTCTTTATTGAATGCATTATTTAAAAACATTTTTCATTTGTATTGCCAAATATCAGGTTTGCAGTCAGGTAGATGTAATGGAAAGTATCATTTACAAGGATTGCATGAATAATCATTATGACAAATGCTTATCCTCATGAATTCAAAAACCAGCATGCGTTTTTGTACAAATGACCTTTTTCTGCTCATGCACAAAGAAGAACTACAGATGTACGAACTAGTTTATTCTGAACGAAAGTTTGGCATTAAAAGTAAAGGCATTACCATTTGGGGATTGAAGGTGGGAGTGAGCAATGATGTACACAAAGACAAGCTGACGGAACCCAGGCAGCTCATCGTCAAAGTAAAAAAGCTCATATAGGATAACGCTGCTGGGGGGACAAGACCTTGTATCTACAAAATGTCATATGTTCAGGAGAGCCAAAAATCATGGCGACCAAGTCACTATGGCGAATGGGATAGCCTTTCCTTTGACATGCCGTGGTGGCTTCATTTTTGGAGCAAGACAGTTGGGATTTGGACAGGACATCATTTAAACCATTATTTTACCATTTATCCAAGAAAGTCATTTTTACCAAAATTGCAGATACAAGGTCTTGTCACCCTAGTGACTATAAACAAATTCGCTTTTCTTCTAAACTCATTATACAGACTTATAAAGTAAATAGATCGTCCTTAAGATTCTCCTGGTTTTCTGAAAAAAAAAAGAAAAAAAAGAATTGAGGTTCTTGGATCTGCTTAAGCATAGTTATTGTACACAGCATAATGCCACTTTGAGGTACAGATACCACAATTTCATGTACTGAATGTTTGAAAACAAAATGGTTATCAATACATTGTTACTATCATCTATGATGTGCTATGCTTTTCCTTTTCAAGAGAATAAATTCAAATAGTGAGAAAGTGTTTCAGATATTGCTTCTGAAGTCCAAAATACTTCATTAGGAAAGAATGATTTTTTTCTTCAAGCCTCAGGATTGTTCACTGGTGGAAAAAAAAATGTTTGTTAGTTTTGTTTGGGTTGGGTTTTTTTTTTTTTTTTAAAGGATATTCAACACATTTTTTTTTTTCTTTTTTCACATCATATCAATTTTTTCTGCTGGGCATCAAACTAACCCAGTCTTTTTAGGGTTAAGATAGGTTAAGAGAGCCAATTTGAATTGAGTTATAGATGATGTAAAAGTTGAGAGTCTGTTCTTATATTCAGAATCAGAATTTGCTTTGAATTAAGAATCTGATTTTGGCCAGTGTTCCACGTCCTACAAGCTTTGGCTTTTTAGTAGAACACTGTTTTCCATCGTTATGATTATTTATTATTTTTGTTGCCATGGCAATGTTGATTGTTTCCTTTAATGATATCATTCGTGCATATACTTTATATTGTATTTGAAAAAAAAAAGCCTTCATCAGAAGAATGAAAATTAATTGAAAAAATGTACCACTTTTTTTTTTTGATGATGGAAATAAAATAACTATTGAATTGAATTGAAATTTGCTGTTAATAAAAAATTCCGGTCAAGTGACATTCTTTTTTTTTATTTGGTATCTATTCATTTATTGTTGTATCTATTTACTTATCTATTTATATTATTATTTATTTTTATCTTTATTTATTTATTTGTTCATTTATTTATTTATTTATATATATATATATATATATTTTTTTTTTTGGGGGGGGGGGGGGGAGGGAGGGGGGTGTAATGCAGGGTCACAAATTATGCATGTAATTAAATGTAATGGAATTTACCTGCAGAGTGAGAACTCTCTTATTCCATTCCTGGACAGCCGGGTGAAGACCTGAGAGTCTGTCCCACTCTGATTCTTCATTCTCAAGGGCATCCTGTGCATCCCGGTGTCTCTCACAGCTCTCTTGGTCTCCGAAGAGCAACAGCGGGATGGGCTGTGATGACGAGTCCTTGGGGACATACTGGGTGAGATGGTCCAGGACATCCGCCATCTTGCTGACCTTTGACCCGGTCTTCTGAAGGATGCCAAACGGGAACTGATATAGAGAACAACACAATTGAGAATACTGATTAAATCAAATGAGAAAGCTAATTACTGGTAGATAAACAACTTATTACAAAAATGATAGGAAGACAACCTTTCAAACATCTCCCTGAAGGCATAATTTTCCATTTGCAGATGAAACAAAACCCAGCATTTGTGCTTTAAAATAGTTCTAAAATGTGATTTAGGGATGGAAACAATTGTGAAAATTTGATCAGTATAATTAATGTTAAGTATTGTTAAATACACAAAATGTGAATAATAATAACTAATGAAAATGTTTCCAGACTAAACCGTATACAGTTACGGTTTATTGAGAATAATACAGACATCTCTTTATATTTTAGGGTTTAAACAAAAATGTTACATAATAGGATGTTTTGAGGTCCAACAAACCTACACTAAATGTCATATCTTGACTTTCTTTTTAAATCATTGTTCCCAAAGGTAAACAGGACCTTTAACCATGTTTGATTGCATTTTGTGTTATTCTTTTCTTTTCTTCTTCACTCAATGTCAATTTTTGTTTCTCAGTCTCTCTGCATCTCACCACTTGTCATTACTCTCTTTTTCATTTCCTACATTATCATCCTACCTTTGTTTTTCATCATGAAATATATTTCTTCTCCTACATGTACAATCCTTTAGTTTCTTCAACAATACATTTCAGGATTGCTTTACAATTGACTAGCATGACCGAAAAGGCACATATTTCATCAGTTTCTTCTTCAAAGAGATAATTTGCTGACTGTCTGGAGGGACTATTTCAGAAACAGTTGGAAGGCTGCAATCATTTTCTTCAAAGGCCTTCAAAACTTAGCATTGGTCATAACTAGTGTGAATATAAACCATTGGTCGATTCAAGGGGATAAAGTAGTTGTTTAAGCTTCCTTTTGTGTCTAATATGTTATTTGTTGTTGTTGTTTTTGCATGTAAGCTTGTTTATCAGTAAAAAAATTAGTTGTTGTTTTTAGAATTGCGTTTTTATTTTAGGGGGCGGGGAAAAGAGAATCCACAAAGTCTAAAGCCCCAGTCACATAGACAAGCCAGATCATCCCGGATCTGATCCGGGGAGAGATCTGTGTTGACACCTTGTGCATCCTTAGACATCCGGGAGGCCAACACAGCAACTTTTGGAGGTCAAAAACATCTGATGTCATCCAGGGATTGCCGTATTGGCAGAGCAATCTGGGATGGTCCATGTGGCTGCCATGCAGCTGCCGTTATGGTCTGTGTACATGCCGCGGTGCTCTTCCAGCCTTATCCGTATAGCTGCAGTGTTGATACCGTGTGCAGTCACGTCAACGCTCGTCGATGCTTCGAGGTCAAAACTATCCTGGAGCTCCCCAGATCATCGTGTACATCCTTGAAGATCCGTGTTTATATGTGACTGGGGCCTTACTGACTTCTCAATGCTCTTTACTGTTTTATCTATATATTTTTGTGATTCTTCTTTTCTTTTTTTCATTTCTCTATTTATTTACGAAGTCATTAATAATTTTTTTTTTCTAAGCTTATCAGGGATTTTTGGAAGACAAGGGCATTATCACTCCCTTGCTTCCCTATCAACAAATCATATAACTTCATACTCTGGTAACATTTGCTTACTATTTTACTCTTCTTCTTGGTTTCAGCGGCATGAGGATGGGGAATATGGTCGACGGTTTTCATCTTCTTGAAGACTGGAATATGAGATGACAAAATCCGCTTGATAGTGACGAGGTACTCCATTCTGTCATTGAAATAAAAAGTGAAAACAAATGACAATCAGGGCTTACGTTAATTAAAGTAATCATTATTTTCTAGCTGTAATTGCTATCATTAATTATAAAACAATGTTATGAAAACAGATATTAAGAGTGAAAATTGTCAGAAAGTAACAATACACAGTAAGGTGTATAGTGAATGAGAGACGGAGATACATGGGTAGATAGACAGAGATAGAGAGAGAGAGAGAGAGGGAGAGAGATAGAAAAAGTGTAGAGTACTATCCTGAATATTATTGCACAGTTTAGTACCCAAGTACTTTATCTATTCATTTATTTACTCTTTTTTCTTTGAGAGAGAATAAATTTGCATGATCACATTTTGTTCATAAGTCAGGATTTCATTTCAAAACACTTGATACAAATACATGTACTATATACGCTGTTATTTTCACGTACAGATACTTCCCCCCAATGATGAGGTCATAGACGTTTTTGTGAGATGTTGTTTTCGCAAACCGACGCTGACGCTAACGTTAATGCTCTGTTAACACAGCGCATGGAGCCATTTTCATGTGTTGCTAAATTCGCGATCCAACTGTAATTCGCAAAATTCGCGAAAATTAAACCCTCGCGAAAATAATAGCTCATACAATACTACTACATGTCCAATATACAGTGCAATTACTCAGAATGTGTACACAAACATACCTCAGCAGTTCCACATCCTCCTTTGATGGTAAGAAGACTTCCTCACTAATGGCCTCAATTTCCTCTATGGAAGGATGGACATCGCTGAGATGAAAGCATGGAACACGGTCCATAGCAGCGTAGCACTGGAACAAATTCAAGGGATCTGTGGAGCTAGGTTTTGTGCCTGCAGGTTGATCTACGTCACCAACCATCATAGTAAATCCCACATGATTTGAAGACATGTCTGCCTTCTCCGCATCTGAAAGACAATCATAAAATGGAACTAATTTGAGTGATCTGTAGAACTAGATTTTGTGCTTGTGGGTTGATCTACGTTACCAACCACCATAAAAAATCCTACGTGATTTGAAGACATGTCTGCTTTCTCCACTTCTATATTAAAGACAATCATAAAATGGAACTAATTTGAGGGATCAATGGAACTACAGGTAGGTTTTGTGCTAAGGGGTTGATCGACGTTACCAACAACCATCATGATAGTAAATACCATGTGATTTGAAGACATGTCTGCTTTCTCCACGTCTGAAAGACAATCATAAAATGGAACAAATGTGAGTGATCTGTGGAACTAGATTTTGTGCTTGTGGGTTGATCTACGTTACCATCCACCATTAGTAAATCCCATGTGATTTGAAGACATGTCTGCCTTCTCCGCGTCTGGAATACAATCATACAATGTTCTGTCTGTTTTCATAGTTGATTTCAAAGGTTTATCATTGACAAGAATCAGGCATGAGACAGAGAAAAGTTGAAAAAAGAGGAGTTTGCGAGGGAGCGTAGCGACTGAGGGGGGGGGAGGGTGTGGGAGGGGGGTGCACGGTGAGGACTTTTTGAAATTCAAGGTATAAAAAAACTCATTTTAATGCATTTTACAACTGAAATTTACTATTGTTATGAGGTACATTTTACAGAGAAACATTGTGATAATTGAACTCATGAATGACACTTGCAAAATCTAAAGGAAGGAATAGTATGCTTAACTGTTATACCTATAGGACCTACTAAAAATGTGAGGCCATAATAAATCACAGTAATGTACACGCAGGTGACGTCTTGCTGGATTCAGTTCATGCGGGTACAAAACAAAAAAAATTAAATAAATCACAGCTTAGCATTGCCATTGTTGGCTGTCTTTACCTTAGTCCATTAACAGTTTACAGTGCGCAGACCAGGCAAAGTATTGCTGATCTTGGTCCATGTAGTCTAGTAGAGAATCATGTATGTATAAAGACAGCTGAAAATAAATCATACATGCAGCTCAGCATTGTTGACCGTCTCTACGTCCATGCAACAGCTAACTTAGACTGCCTATGATACCTTACAGGAGGTACAAAAATTTGTAGACCCGGTTAAGTTCATAAACAGCTAATGTAGTTGTTAGACCAAGCAAATGAAGTATTGTTGGATGAAGTCCAGAATGTAAAGCGAATCCTTGCGGCGGATGATGTATCACACAAGTTCCAGGTCCCGAGGAAGTCGATTGACTCACTGGCCTAACGTGGTTAGAAGACGAAACTGGTTCTGGGAGATCAACTTCATATTCCAACCACTGCCACTATAACACACTGTATTGGAGACATCTGTGTCAATATCCGCTACACGAGGGTCATCCTTATCGAGGGTCTTCATTTTCTCGTTGAAAAAATAAATATTCTCACCGGTCCACAAAATCACGATGACAAATGTAGGTCACGCCAACATAATCAGCGGGATACGAAAGCAGCGCATCGCGTAGACAGAAAGATCCGTCTGTCCGGAGGACTCTTTTATATTTTGCCATAACGCTGTCCTCCGTGGCCGTATAAGGAGGAGATCCGTGAAGCCAGACGCAGTCTCCGCGGAACATTCCCCGACGGTATGGACAGATACAGACCGATCTTTCGGTCAACGCATCGCGCTGAATGCTGCGGCAGCATGCATGCATGCCGAAGCTCCTTGATAGTAATGATACACGTAATACGCAGTTACAGCCTCACACACGTGTGCATCATATCACACCACACTGCAAGCTACAGTATAGTAGCTACAAGTTGATCGACACGCACGTTTCACATCCATTTCACGCATGAAACACGCAACATTGCACAGCTGCCTGCTGACACACGGCGAGAAATGGTGGCTGCAAAAAAAAAAAAGAAAAAAAAAAAAAAGAAAAAGAGGAAAATCACGGAAATTTTCCCGACTGTGTATTTTCTCCCCAGAATTTCAAAATCCGCGGAAATCCGCGGATCCGCGGAGAAATCTCATGCCTGAAGAATGCAACACTCACATACCGCAAATACACTTTGAAATGGATGATGGTGCACCAGCTTGGTCTATCTTTGACAAAAGGAACAGCAACTTCGCTTAAACCAGTTCCTTCTGCAATTCTCTGAATGCCTTTATCGCCCCAAAGCGCGATTCTGTTTGCCCGTTGACAGAGAACGTACAGGATGGAAATCCACCTGTGCTAAAGCAGTCAAGCGGTGGATGTATCCCCTCTCCACGGTCAACTACACGTGCCATCGAACAATGAAAATATGGATTGGGTGCTACGCATGAATAGAACATGGCTGATGGGCTCACAGACTCTTCTGTTTGACACAAAACCAGGCACTTGAACGGGATGACTGTGATCGTCAAACACAGAGATCTACTCAGCTCAGTTTTGATTGCTATGCACATGTTCATGTGAGTTGTACAGCAGAGTAAGGGCTGAACTAATCAGAAAAAAGGGTAAATAATACTCTGATGGATGCATTTTTCAAACAGGACGAGAACAAATTGTGATACAATCAACTCTTTATCTTTCTATCAAACTCATTTTTCTGGACATTATAACACAAAGATACATGAATTTTGGCCATGAAAGCAAGCACTCCTGTCTTCCATCTTGGGAACCTGGTATCCCGTAAGGAATGGGTTGAATATGTTGCACATAACCCTACCATCTATATGGCTGCGCTACCTGCACATCAATCTTGGAATGGAATACACTATGACCCACACTATTTTACCACGGATGTCATTATGTAACCTTTGTGACATATCTTCAATTACCTATTCCCCCCCAAAAAAACAAAATAAATAAATAAATAAATAAAATAAATAAATAAAAAAAACAAAAATAAAATAAAATAAACAAATCTATTATTTCTTTGACAAATAACTGAATGAAGAAAACCTCAACATCAACATAAGTAAGCTATTGTCTTCCCATTTAGGATCTAAATTAAAAAAACCTACAGAACCCTGTTTTACACACTGAGGGTGATTTAATATGACACATATTTCCAACTGACATTTGCCTGAGTACCCCAAGTTAATGTTACCTGTACCAACACACCAAGACAAATCTCAGGACTATACATTAGAACTCCTTATCTCACAGAAAGGCAGAAGTGAAATGTAATCATACCTGGCGATATCAGTGTGTTATCATCACTAGTAGGATGAGGCTCAATGATAGGAGTACTACCTTCCTCTGCTCTGCTCGATTCATCGTGTGCTAGATCAGCACCTAGATAAGCAGAGAGAAAAATCAGTGTGGATTAAAAAGTCGCACCCCCTTGATTTTATGTGAGGACTCACACAAAGTTAAATGGGTAAACCAAGTCAATTTCCGGTTTTCCATATTTTCTGATGGAGCTACTCTTCTTCCACATTATTCCTGAGTTTGTAATCATAACATGGATATGAATGTTTTTTTTTTGGAGCAGCTTTTCTACAACCCCCTTTTTTGGTAGAGTAGTGTCGTCAGCTGGTATGTCTTAGAGGCCTTTTTTATTTCTTGATAATCCTTTGCACACTCTTCACTTTTAACTCTTAATAACTTTCGAAAGGATTATGCTACTGCTTTGAAAGCTGACATTAGTCATGGACAGTATAGGATAATTGAGCAAGCTACATGTAAATTTCAGCTTGATCTGACAAGCTCTTCATTGTTGTTGCTATGGTGGTTTACATTCTGTTTTTTTGTCCTACGTATCCATTGCCCAGCTAGCACATGTTCATGTTAAGGATCTAGCGCTTGCATAGACCCTGTACTTCAGAGCCTCTTTTTCTCTGTTCACACTTTTCCAGAGTGTGCTTTGTTTCCAATATTTAGATAGGTTAGGAGAGTCCATCTGAGTAGAGTTATAAGTCATTTTAAAGCTTAGAATCTGCCTTTTAATGGAAGTTCATGTCTGGCAACTCTTTGTCTGCTTTGTGGTGCAGGTTCACATATATATATATCCACTGTGATTATACCAACCCCTATTCTTCATCAACAAGGAATCTTATCAAATCCTGCTCCTCTCTAAACAAATTAGTATCCTTTTCATTATTCATTTGATACTTTCACTAGACTTTTTTTTAAAATCATTTTTCATTTGTTTTATTTAGGCAAGAAGGACATCACATCAGAAGTTGTTCCTATCAAATCACTCTACATCCTGTACCAAATAGTATACAGTCCTGGAAGGTAATTGTACCAGGTAGTGCCAGTGTGTTGTGTGGACTAAGGGGGAAGGGGCTTAATGATGTGAGTTGAACAGGCTGCTGTACTTAATCCATCACTTATTCTCCATCCTCAGTATCTACAATGCATACATGTACTATGAAAATACAAATTTTGTGTTGTAAATTAAACATGTACAATATATCAATGGTAACTATTGTCTCCTCTTTCCCAACATTTCTTTCCTATCTAATTTTAAAATCCAACTGAATACTTTTGTTGCCATTCTCCTTTTTTTTTTTTTTTTTTAATTTATCTAATTTGCTATTTTCTGCAAAATTTCTCATTTCTTATACTTGTGTCAGGAGTTTGTCATTATTGCAATTTATAATTTTGTAATTCTGTATCCTGTACCAAATAATAGTATGAAATGCAATTATACCATTCACTGTCGGCGTGTTGTCTTCACTAGAGGGCGCACTACAGGTTGCTCTGCTTGATCCATCATCTGAATGATCAGTATCTAGATAGACGGAGAAATAAGTGTGCATTCAATTGAAATTCAATTCAAAGTTATTAAGAACTGAAGTACAGTCAGCATTGCCTCTGTTGAATCAATAGACATCACTTCAGCTAAATAGAAAAAAATTGACATACAAGCAAAAATCAATAGAATATAAAAAGAAGTGGACTTGAAAAGACCAACTGCAGTGATTATTTGATATATATATATGTGAGGTCGACTCACGCAAGGCTAACTGAATATCCACTGTCATAATAAAGCCTTGATTCTCTCTTAACAAAGAATATTATCTGATCCTGTTCATCTCTAAAACAATTTTCGCATCCTTACCATTTTTCTCATCTGAGTTGCCACTTTTCACAAGATTCCCCAAAATGTTACATATGAGTCGAAAAGACTTAAAAGATTTAATTCTATATATTCTGTACTAATTAGTAAATAAAAATATCCAATTGTACCAGGCCATGTCCGTGTGTAGTCATGATGAACAAGATGGGGCTCAATGGCAGGAGTGCTGTATGTTGCTTTGCCTGATCCATCATGTGGAAGATCAGTATCTAGAGAGATGGAGAAAAAAAGAAAGGCTGAATTATGATATGATACAGATTTTCAAGACTGTGAATGGGATTGATGACATGAAGTCTTCAGAGTTTTTTGAGTTCTCAGTTGGAGGAAGGATGCGTGGTCATAAATTTGAGATACTGAAGAAACACGTAAAGTCCAAAGTCAGACAGTGCTCTTTCTCTCAAAGAGTTATTAGTGAGTGGAATAAGTTGCCATCATTTGTAGTTGACAGCCCATCCGTGAATAGTTTCAAGTCTAACCTAGAGAGGTTCTGGAGTCAAGATAAGGACAAATACAACCCCAACGGGATATTTTTTTGTCCATCTTATACTGCACAGCGCCTAGAATGACGACACCAAGGGGCAAATAAGTTAAGTCTAACTTTACGCCCACATCCAAGATATGTTATCCAAGGTATGTTGTTGATAATGTATATCAAGTGTTAATAAATCCCTCTTTTTTTTTCTCAATCTTGTACGATTCCTCTATAAACATACTACATTCATTAAAATAGCATTCTTGTGATTACTACATCCTCCAAGGAAGGAAGACATTTTTGGTTGGTGTTGGTTTGTCTGTTTCCACAATAAGTAAAAAAGTTGAGAAACTATTTGGATGAAACTTCCAGAAGAAGTCGATGACACAAAAGAAGAGTAAATTTTGGGAGTGATACAGGGTTGTTTTCTAATCAACATTTCCGCAAATTGGGGGATCAAGCTGATAATTTCCAACATGTGTGTATGGTTGGAAATGAGCAGCTTGGCCGAGGTTTGCCTGTAATCTAGGCGGAGGATGCAGCTATGTTCTTAAAGTGTCATGCTAAATGTCCAAATTGGCGACACTATTTCCTTTAGTAGTACAGCAATATGCCTGATGCTGCGAGGCTACGAACAATTGATGCGAGTGAAGCATCCATTTCGTTATATATAATATCCACTTGAAGTCACTGTCTTTTTTGTAATCAACTATGAATCGGCAGCTTTTTAAAAAAATACTCCCACTGATTCAAAGTTTATTAAGAAAACAACAACTGAAACAAGGCAACAGGATATAGGAGATGGATGCTTCCACTGTTCATAGTCTCCCCGCATCAGATGTATCACTAATAGTGAAGAGTCAGTAATTGTGACGCTTCTAACATTTATAGCCTAACAGTGAAGACAATAGCTGCATCCTCAGCCTAGATTATACCATAGGCTAGGCTGAGGTCTGCACTATCACCCAAGTGCTTTTCTAATTTCACCTAATTTGCCACATTTGGCAAGACTTCCCATGATTTGTTACATTATTGCCATAGGGTAATAATTTCATGGTGTATGTGCATCACTCTACACGTTTATCAATAATTTGAAACATAATCTTACTTGGCAATGACTGTGTGTTGTCTTGACTAGACGGATGGGCCTCACTGACGGCAGTGCTACAGTCTGCTCCGTTTGATCCATCACGTACTTGATCACCACCTACCGTAGGTCAACGGAGAGAAAAATAAGTTGGATCAAACATGCATAAAATCCATTGTAGTAGTTTGTAGTTTTATTAACTCAATCACCCTCCTGGAGTATGTGAGTAAAAAATAAATACATGTAGGATACAAACTGGCAAGAATAACAATCTACATGACAGACTAAAACATGCAATGAAGATGTATACTGTGATTGCATAACCCCTATTCTAGCAAAGAATAGGAAGCAACCACTAAAAATGAAGTGGTCATAGTGAATTCAAATATGCATATTGTGATCGAAGCATACACGTTGCAAACAAAAAAAGAACTCATGAATAGAAACTAATCATTGAGTGCTATGAGAACATAATTTACTATTGATATCACTACTTCTGTTGTTACAATTATGGCAACTATGGTAATGGCTATGATTTTGCTTAGTTCTACCACTATCATAGTATACTTTGAATATAGACAGTGAACACGACAGAAGACTACAAAAGAAAAGAAAAGAAAAAGAAAATAAATGTGATAAAGGTTGTTAAAATGAAATCTCTACTATTCAGGTAACAGTTACTGAACAATTCCTGTATAGAATAAAACCATTTCTTACTTCTTGAGTTGATGTGAGATTTATACTGGACCACATACACTACAAAGCCCAATGGATATTACAGAATCCTACCAGTACAGTTTTGGCATGACTCTGAAAGCAAACTGGGTCATATGACCTGTCAAACGTATTTAAATTTGCTTACAATAGCTTGACTTTCAACTGCTGTGTACAAGGTGTGATGTCTGCAAATACTGCAGCATAATTGACCGACAGTTCCAGGTCTGGTCAAATGATACACGTATAAAACTTTAAATTGAATTGAAAGACAGAAACATTGGAAATCTTCACGTCTGGCTGGAAAGGCCATATGACTGGCGATTCCTTGCAAAGTCCTGGCAAAGTAGAGAGTGGTGGTCTTCAATGCAAATACACATATTAAAGTGCAAACTGAAATAGTAGACAGCTTGTGTGCAAGTGACATCAGACAAATACATATTATTCACATAAAATGTGACTGGTATTTGGGAACCTTACTTTAGAAAGATGACGTGACATCTTTCGATAGGAACCATGCCTGTGTGTATACACTGGGACAATTCTACAACAAAGATCATTTGTATGCATTTCATTTTTATGTCATAGAAATCAGGGACTGTGTAATGATACCATGCACAAGAGTATGGGCGCGTTCGAGCACACCAAAGCAACCAAAGCGAACTGAACCAAAGCATACCGCACCCAACTGTGGCAGATATGGAGCGTTCGAGCACTCTGTTGAGAAAGCGTACCTCACAAGTTAATTTTAGAAAAGGTAAGGCATTTTTGTAGCATGAATGACATGCACCCGGCGCTTGAACTACTCACAGCTGTCCAGAACAAAGAGAATACAATGTCTTTGCACTGTGACATGTGCATGATACGTGCATGCTTTACAACAAACTTTTGGTACGCTTTTGAAGTACATTGGGAAGTGGTCCACTTTTGGGTCAGTACAGTACGGAAGGTATGTACACTTTAGGAGCGTTCGAGCGCTCCTCTGGCGCGGGTACAGTATGGTGTGGTTCGCTTGCAGAGGGTGCTTGAATGCTTCCTATGATGAAAATAATGCTCACCCTCGTTCATATCAGAACATAAATCTGATGATACATGTGACTCTTCAAGCAATCTCTCGTCCGCTGCGCTCTTTGCTTGCCCACAGACTCTCTCTATGCTCTCCTTGTGCCTCTTGAGGTCCCCATCGAACGCGTTCCTGATCATGTCGACGCTCCTTGACGTTGATTTCTGGTTAGTAGACATCCCGAGTCGGTTCAATCTGACAAGGGTCTGTATCATGGGATTAAACAAGAGGCATGGTCAGACTGGCAAAAGATCAAAAAGTTTGGTGGGGGGGGGGGGGGTGTGTGTGTGTGGGGGGGGGGGGGGGGGTGGTACAGTATGTAGGATCCCCAGTTGGAGTGGGAAGTTTTGCGAGAAGTTTTGCCGGCAATGTTTTGGGCAGTTCAGGGGCACTCCAGTTGTTTAAATTGCTATATAAAAATGTTGCAGTAAAGCCAATGATAAAACGAGATATCACTATTTTTCTTGATAACCCATAAATGTAGATGGTTGTCAATTTGACAATTTTATCACAACTACTGTATTAGTCACATTTTGTATACATGTATATCAAACAATACTTCACATTGATTACCCTAAACTGATTAACCTGTTCCTTCCGCCATTCTCTGAGTGCCTTTAATGCCCCCAAATGAGATTCTTTTCGCCTGTCGACAGAGAAGCACACAGGTTGGTAATCCAGCTGTGTGAAGGCAGTCAAGCGGTTCATTGTGTCCCCCTTTCTACGGTCAACTACATGTGCCCGTGAACAATGGAAATATCGAACGGGTGCGAGGTATGAATAGAGCGTGCGCTGATGAGCTCTCAGAATCTTTTGTCCTACACAAAAACAGGTACCTGAATGAGGTGACTGGGGTCAGCGAACCCGCATTTCTAACTGATCTCAGCCTTGATCATTATGTACATGTTCGTACAAGTTTACAGTAGAACAAGCAAAAAACTAAATCAGGAAAAGGTACATAATACTTTAAAACCCCCTTTTTTTTAAACAGCAGGAGAACAAATCCTGATAGAATAAACTCTGACCTTTTTATCAGACCCACTTTTCTGAGCATTTTAACACAAAGAAACATGAATTTAGGCCACTGAAGCAGGCATCCTTGTCTTCATTTTGGGAACCTGGTAAACCAGGTTCCCGTATATCAGTTGCTCCCACGGGAACCTGGTAAACCAGGTTCCCGTAAGGAACGGGTTAACATTTTTACATCAGTTGGTTGCTTCTATCACCAACTCACATTCTAGGACTACATGTATTCTGATGCCCTTAAGCTGTATTTTTGTTTTATCTTCAAATGGTAAATAATGCATTTAATAAAAGGATTAGCAGACCCTCAAATGATTGACTGATTGAGAGATCCCAGAGAGAAAGAGAGGGACACTTTTTCAGCACCTTATTCCTTTGGTTTACTTCAGGTGACTTGCCATAATTTCACGTTAGCATCGATTTTGAAGGGCTATAGATTGGATTAGAAAAAGGAATATGAAATTTCTGAACATCTCTGTGCAAAATCTTGTTTGTTCTTTCGCGTGTAAAATCTGGAGGGAATAACCCATCTTATGATCTTTGGTTTCTACATTCTATTAAAATGGCGACGTGAACAACCTATTTATTAAGGGGCTGGTACAGTATTGGTGGAGACGAAGATTGTGTTTCAAACTTTTTGCCAAATACCACGAAACCAGTCATGAAATGATACAGAGCAGACCATTCTAGGAATTCTAAGAGGAATTCACAGTTGATTTGATAAAATTCTATTCCGGAATGGCCGAGACATAAAAAAACTAGAAAAGCACTCTGAGAGCGCAGACCTCCGCCAAGCATGCAAATCATTTTCAACACTGAACTTGTTCTTCCGTAGAGATATCAGTGATTTCCACCCATACGTACTGTTATAGCATTGTGTGCTGAAAGTTGCCAGATTTCCCAATATAGAAGCCTTTGTTACGTCATAAACACTCAACTGCACGGCGTGCCTCACCCCAGCAGACACTAGAGCATGCACTTTAGTGCGCGCAGGCAAACCTCAAATGCGCGCAGGCAAACCTCAGATACGCGCAGCCTGAACTCCCAAGTTCATTGACCCTACCTGCCAAAATGTCAAAAATCCTTCATAAATTCCCCCAAAATTCTCGGATCACTACCAAAAGTTAATCGTTTGGCACTTGTGTCACTCTCAACCTTTCCTGCAAGTTTCATCCCAATCCGTTAACTACTTTTTGAGTTATTTTGCACACGGACAAACTAACTAATGAACGAACTAACTAACGAACAAACCAACGGTAACGAAAACATAACCTCCTCCCTTGGCGGAGGTAACAAAGGAAAACAAAGCAAGCATAATAAACGGTGGGTCCCATCCTTTATTAAGATGACTCTGTTTTGCGTATAAATGTCAGCCATTTCAAAACCAATTGTCGTCAAATAAATGTTGAATTACTCTCAGAATTACATGCTCTTTCAATTTTATAGAAGTTTCCCGTTATCTCACAGAAAAAATGTTAGAAAACCCAAACGTTTGGTCTCAACCAAAACTATACAGTCCCTTTCGTTTTGTTTTCCATTTCACTCTTCAAAATTATGACCCACCTCAGTCTTGCATCCTGCCAGCCACAGCATGATACCCGTTAGCTCCTGGATGAGCTTGTTCTGACCCGGCCTTCTCAGGAACATGAGCACTGATATGGCTGTGATCATCCGCACCTGCTCCAGCCGCGTCGGCCGTCTTCCGCCCGGGACCACCGACTGCAAGACTTGCAGGAGGATTGGGCATGTTTCTTTCAGGTCCTTCTGAATGCTCTTCCAGTTCAGTTGCTGGTATTTGTCGAACTTGTCCTCTCCCCCCGGCTTGAACGTCCCTTTCTTGTCCAAATCTGCCGCCTCCTTCGAGACTTTCTTCGAGATGGCTGAGACCATGTGTGTCGTGAAAGAGGAACTTTTCCGACACATGAACGCAATAGTCTCTTTGTAGTTACCGTGTCTTAGATTGGCGGCTGCTTCTGGGAGAAAGCGGCCGGGCTATATTTCGAGAAAGAAATTTGATGCACAAATTACATTGTCATTAGGTCACTCTTGAATGACCAAAAAAAAAAAAAAGAAAAATGTATTATTGTTTTACAGAGTAACCAACCATTTTATTAGTTCGGTTATAAAATACAATCATTATTAACTCACTACAATGATACTCATTAATTTGCATTAGCACATTTGAAAGGGCAATTTATGAGGATAAACATGGATTACATGGTGCATTTAGACAAGCATGACACTATGATACGAGGAGCAGAAATCTGTGCTGACAGGTACATTAAAACAGAATGAATGGGGGCAGTTCAAACTGTTCTCCTGATTCTATATAGTGCAGCCCAAAGAAGCAATCTTATGTGGGGATTTTACGTCCACACAGAAAACCTTCAATTCAGGGCCATCAGGGACAGCACTAGATGTTGTTTCTAACTGCAAGCTGTTTAGAGGCAGTTGTTCCAATCCATCCAATAGATACTGGGAGACTTGAAAAATTACAAAAAAATTCAGAGCAACCTACTGTATCACATGCCACTGTAACAATTTATAGTATAAAAAGTTGTAACAGCCCATCAAAATGAGCTGAAATTCTATACAAATGTGTGACCCCTCAGGTCAAGGGTTACATTGTACAATCGTAGGTGTGAAAGTAAGTCTAAACTTCACTAACATTCACTGACTTCCATCCAAACATCAGCCCATTTTTTCTTTTTCAAGCGGAAAATCATGATTAATAACTTCACATTTCTCAGTTCTCTAAATTTTAATCGATCATCTGATGCAAGCATCACTACTGTAAGCACTAAATCCATTTGGATGAGCTGACTTTGCTATAAATAACATGCATTTCCCATAGACACCTCCCCGACTGTACTTGGTACTAAATGTTTAGTTTTCAACAGATAAACTTTAAGGGTCAATGTCACACTACAATGTAAATTATGGTACTTACTGGTACAGCTGTCGCTGCGTAGCTCTTTGCGTAAGTCTGCACTCCAATCGTTCTGCGTCGAATCTTGGCAGGCGTACGTGTACATACTGTTTTCTGACGTTTTGCAGGCTTGTTCACATTTGCTGTTCTCGGCCTTTTCAATTTCCTTTTACGCACATGACTAACTTCTTCACAAAAGTCACAAGCCGACTCCTTCATCTTCTCTTGCGGTTTGGACGACCGTTTCATCATACCTTAATAACAAAAACAGAAAGCAGTGTAAATCTACATGAAATGCATGACAATTGCCCTAATTTAACTTGGTGGACGATTACCTGGTATGCCAACAATCAAGAGCAGTAACAGCAGTTACTGTAAATTATTGTGATAAATTTAAGCAGATTTCAGTAATTTGTCTCTTTTCCCTCCAAGTATTTGTAGAATTTAAAAATGCCATTTTTGCTTGATGTTCACTCGAGCTTCTGTCAAGGACGTCGGTGTCTATGAAGTACCGTAGTAGGTACCGTATTTTAAGTTGGTCTGACATATGGCAGTTCTACAGACTACCGGTATGTGAATGGCTGAGATATTAGTTAACCATTGCATAATCCGCTTAGAACTATTAATGTAAGTATTCGCATATTCACATTGATAAATTAACCAACGGACATGGTCTGTCGGCCGACTGAAATAGGCTTGTACTTGTCTTCGACGTATTTGATCTGCTAATCTTTGCTCGGCAATCATAAACTTCAGGGCTCTTTATTATTGGTGTGAGATTTTACCCTAATCAAGCAGTGCATGTGAACACAATTTTGTACGGTAGGGTACCGTACCTACATTTATCAGGCTCCAAAGGTTTGACACCACGTGTTCAGGCACTGTGTGCATGTGGGTGGAATTTTGAGTTGGGATGCAGAGTGTACATACATCTATGTGTGAATGTGTTTGTGCAAAATGAAAGCACAGTACGCCACACCACATGCTCTTCCCTCCTAAAGACCTGCTCTGATCCTGTGTATGAAACACAATGCAACCCAACAGTGCATAAACTGTTGGCCCTCATTCATGAATTTAAGTGAATTGATACTGGGTTTATATCTCAGGCAGGGGATCACCCATTGCAGAGGGCATGTATGAGTATGTCCACTTTCCTTGGCCAAATTATTCTGTGAAATAATGAAGAAAAAAAATCCACAAAACCTTTAATCTTGATCTCAACATCAGTCTGTTACTGTCTACACAGTTGAAGATTTACAAGCAGTTACTACATTGTACATGCTCACACACACACACACACACTAGTATACAAGTCTCACCGCCTGCCCTGTGCAGGTGGTTTGCGGTGGTGGCGAATGGATGAAGGAGGCCTAAAAACATTTAGGTGATTGTTATTATGGCTAGCTAGGATATTAAAAAAAAAAAAATGGAACCTATTTATGGCTAATTGGGGGATAGCACACTTTTCCACAATTTGCACCATGATTCTGGCAATTTTCTGGGATGCGGAAGTACAAAGCTTGATAAATAATCCTGAAGCAGAGAGCAAAGGCACACAATATCGTGAAGTGTTCAATGTGTCGATATTACCCTGTAGTGAAAGTGTGAGGTGGGCTTCAGGTCTATATCAGTGACATTATCACTTGTCAAATGGTATTCCATAGAAGTGAGAAGCTCGCCAGCTGCTCAGTGTGTGGTGGTTCATGGGATATATATACGGAAAATGAGGTAGATGGTCTACCAAACATTAAATACATAATAATACAGTGCATTATTATCCAACCCCTAACCTAACCCTAAATTGTCCTATTCTTAACCCTAACCCTATTAATAAACCCCTAATCTGGCATAGACTCTACTCATGAAGCAGGTCCCACTGTGACCAGAGCATCTCAGGCAATAAAAACCAAGAATTTTGCTGAAATTTTCAGTGACTGACAACTTGTCAGCGCTGATTAAATTGATGAAACACCACCCTGGGGGGGGGGGGGGGGGGGGGATTTGATTTCATGAAGCATTTTGTCCGACAAAGTTATCGGACAATTTTGCTCTTAGCCTATCAGATGCAAGGATTTTAGTAGCTTGTAACAGTTTGTCAGAAAAATATCCAACAAAACCTCTCCATGAAATGCCCCCTAGATGCCCCTGTCAATCCAAAGATGAGACCATCACACATCTCTTTGGAAAATGCCAACCCCCACACTCCTTATTAAACACAGTTATCTCCTGACATTACATTGTACATGATGATCAGTGTGCGTGTATCGCTGAAATTTCTTTCTGTGAATGAGGGAGTCAAAAACAAAAGAAGAAGAAGAAGGTACAACTTGTCCACTTGTACATAAAAGCATGCCGGTGTGGGCGCCAAACAATGTTTACGCAAGATTGATACAGGGCCAGTGGCGGGGCGGGGTGGGACTGATTTGATTTTCTACAGCATAGGCCACAAATTAAATACCAGGTACTGTAGCAATCTTTGTGGCAATAATGGGTTTTTAGGGAGATAACTGATAAAAGCATACGGTAACATTAGGGCCTACTTATTAACTAAGTCTATTTCCCCGAAAAACTTCTCATAATTATAACTAGAAAAGCACTCTGAGAGCGCAGACCTCCGCCAAGCATGAAGTTTATTTCCACCACTACACTGATCTTGTTCTTCCACAGAGATATCATACGTACGGTACACAGCATCGGTGCTAAAAGTCGCCAGATTTCCAAGTGTAGAAGCCTTTGTTATGTCATATTCAGCTGCACGGCGCGCCTCGCCCCAGCAGAAACTAGAGCACGCACTTCAGTGCGTGCAGGCAAACCTCAAATATGCGCAGCCTGAACTCCCAAGTTCATTGACCCTACCTGCCAAAACATCAAAAATCCTTCATAAATTCCCCCCAAATTCTTGGATCATTACCAAAAGTTAATCGTTTGTTACTTGTGTCATTCTCAACCTTTCCTGCAAGTTTCATCCCAATCCGTTAACTACTTTTTGAGTTATTTTGCACACGGACAAACTAACTAACGAACGAATGAACACACAAAACAACGGTAACGAAAACATAACCTTCTCCCTTGGCGGAGGTAATAATGACATTTGCTGGGTAAGCAAATTTTGACCCCAAACTGACCCAGCAAATGTGATTATTATAAATAAGAAGTTTTTCGCGGAATTAGACATACTTGTCGGTCAAGTGTCTATCCAGAGGAGTCTGTGTTTTGTTTTGTTTTGTTTTGTTTTGTTTTTGACTTCGTACTCTGGTTAATAGATAGATAGGAGTGGATTCTGTGAAGCCAGACCCAGTCTCTGTGGAACATATCCCCGACAAGCAGATACAGACCCATCCTTCTGGTTTAGCAAGAGTGGCAAATAAGTCATGACATAGTTATTAACATGTTCTAGGCTAACCTTGGGGCGCTCCTTGTACACAGTTAACGCAACTTGTACGCATTGGGACTGGTGGCAGTTTAGTTTTAACGGTTAGGCCTAACTACGTTACGCCTAACCTGGTTAGGCCTACAGTGTATATCACCTATAGATAGGTGATAGTTTAAGCCTTGAACCTTGAAGTATAAGATTCTACTCCTACACGTAGATAGATTACTACGTCTAATCCCTTTCAACAGTTCCTTGGAACTATTCCGGGATGGTACATGTCGGTGTTGTGTGTCAGTGAGAGGTGACATGGTGAACAGAATGATTTTAAATGACACTAATGTCAGTGATCTGGATGTCGGATATTCATGAGACTTGTTTGGCTGAGACTGGGTCTTTGGAGGAGAGTGATTATGTAAAAAACAAAAAACACAAAACACAAAAAAAACACACAAAAAAACACACACACAAAAACAAAAACAGACTCCTCCGGACAATGGATCTTTTTAATGCCATGGTAGGCCTGATCTTCTATCATTATCAACGTTAGTCTTAGACTAGTCTAATTAACAAATAGACAGGGTCGGCGGAGCGTTTTCAAAAGTGTGTGGGGGGCTGGGGGGGGGGGGGACACTTCCAGGTTTAATGATCGAGCTCGAGTAACAAGCAAGAACAAAAACAAAAACAAGAAAAAAAGGTCCTCTGCTCATCTCTCCCCTTCCACTTTCAAGTTTCTTCAACTGACAAGCCCCCCCCCCAAAAAAAAAAAAGAAAAAAAAGAAAAAAAAGAAGGGACCTTTCCATTTCCGGGTTTCTTCACACGACAAGCAGAAAAAAACAAACAAACAAACAAACAAAGTTCTTCAGCTCATCTTTCTCCTTCGACTTCAGCTGACAAACAACAAAAAAAAAGGGTCTTCAGCAGAAAACAAAACCTTACTGCCCTCACACTTCAATTTGTTCAAGATCTCTTCTCTAACGGTTAGCTAACGAGTTAGAAGGTAGAACGTTCTAGAACACATCTAATGTTTTTAGATCTAGATCTAGAACTCTAGGTGACCCTAGGTCCCTAAATATTTTCTAGACATCTAACTCTAGTAGTAAAGTATAGTAGTACTAGTAGACCTGGGTCCTATAAATTTAATCTAGGCCTAGTTTATTTCTTTTTTGTGGAATAGTGACACTTACATATCCGTTCTGGGTTAACCCGTTGAGGACGGACTAATTTTGCTATAACACGCATTTCCCATAGACACCTGCCCGAGTATACTTGGGACTCGTCCTCAAAGGGTTAAAAAAAGTGGAGGGCCCAAAGTGCATGTGATGACACATTATGTATTCCGATCCTTTGTATGGTGCACAAAAAGGGTAATCATGTAGAAGTGCACACCACGCATACCTACAGTACCAATACCATTCCCTTAAATGATTTGTCAATCAAATTTCTTTATGGCTATCAGACATGCTAAGATGGACTTTATCAGACGGTTTCGGTACCACGGTTTCATGGAATTTGAAAGTCAATTAAAGGGGATGACTAGTACCAAGTAACTGATCAGTGGAAATCAGTGGGAATGCTGGAGGATGATTGTTCCAATCCTTGTGGGATTCATTTAAGAGTACATATCTATTGTTGTGTGAAAATTATTTGCTTCAGAATGGTCTCATATTCAAGTAATGTGCAGTTTAGTGTTTCCAGGTTAGTGTGCCTGGTCAGTGACGGGGTATTAATCCGCACATCACTTGAATATGAGACCGTTCTGAAGCAAGTAATTTTCACACAACAGTAGATATATCATGTACTCTTAAAATGAATCCCACAAGGATTGGAACAATCATCCCTCAGCATTCCCACTGATTCCCACTGAACGGTTACTAGCCATCCCCTTTAAGAAAGAAAAGTACAAAATTCCAGATTCTGACTGAAAAGTGCGGCGATCGTGAAATAGGCAACACCACTGCATGTCCGTATGGCAGCTTGCTTGTTAGTATTCAACCCAACCGTGTGGCGTTCATCGGTACATTAGCATGGCGGAGGAGCTTTCTTCCACAGTATAAAGTACTCCTGAATGCGGCCCCACCAAACGGCGTTTTCGCAAGATTGATACAGCCGCAGGGCCGATTTCCACAGCATGCATCATCCTCCCCTTTTTTCTTTGTTCAACTTTTTAGTTGCGGAGCTCGAGGGACTCCCTACTGTTCCTCGACTAATTTAATGGCCAATTTCATCATAAATACAACCTTAAATCTTCATCTAACCCTAAAAACCCTATAACGTTAACCCTAACCTATTTGCTTGCTAACACACGGCTGCATGCGCACTACCAGTGGACCGTGGGGCCGATTTCATGGTTTTGTCCAGTTCATGAGCGACATTTTAATTCCGAACTCTGATTTCTCTCTTTATTTTGCCTTTTTGACTATTCAAATTCCACGAAAATACTCTCACATAGTTCATTTGAGCACCTCCAACAGGTGCACAACATTCACATGATTTTACTTGTTCTACTTCTACGCCCGGTGCTTCTCCCGTTCAGCAACTGGATGAGTGATACTGATGAGGCTATAGTATTGACTCAGGTTTGTGGTGTGGTGCTTCAGACAGTCAGTGCAGTGGATGCTATTCCAGTTGATTCAGTAGACAGTGGATGCCATTTAATTAATGTAGACGCGTATCGGCGGAGAAACCGATAGGTAACGCGTATTTCTACACCGGTAACGTTAGGTGTGCATTTCTAACTTGCTACATCAGTGGGTCCAGTGCCGTTGACTTCTTACTTTAATAAAAAAAAAAAAAAAAAAAAAAAAAAAAGTTAACGTTAGAACTAATGTTAGGTGTAAATTTTAAGTCTAAATAATGCTGTAGCGGTTAACTAGAATTCTAGTAAATTTTAGTAAATCAACGGCATAGTTGTCATCTAGACTAGATCTAAATTTATGTCTGGTTGAAATCAAATTCAAGTTTGAATGTGACCATGACTTCAAGTTCAACGCATGGGGCATTTTTTAGCCATGCTCTGGGCATTATCGCTTCAACTGTATGTGTAACGTTACTGTAAGCACGTCCCGTCCATCACCATCAGTCCCATAACTTTATATTCGTGTTGTGACACAACCCTGTTAGCACTTTCGTGTTTCGTGATGAGTTCCCCTGCCCTGGCCCCAGACTCGACTGTATATCGAGCCATACCATCCATCTGAAGTCAAATGTAAGACGTCTACGAGACTAGACAAACCTGTCAATCGCAGCTACAGTCCAGCGTCAAAATGTGAAATTCTTACAGGACGCGACGAGTAACCAGTTGCCAGTTTCACACAGCGATGGCTTGATAATGTACAACTTGTATGCACTGTTTTTTTTTATGTTAGTGCTACAGTAGTTTAGTAGTAGAGTCGAGTCTGTTGATGTAGTCTTGAAAGACGATGACCATCATGTGGATCATCCAACGCCAAACGCTTGCAAAGCGCGCGCCAGCCAGAGAATGGAGCTACTGCCACCTATGGGGCGCCAAGTGTCGCATGGTCTCTTTCTTTTTTCTTCTTCCTTCTTCCTTCTTCTCTTCTTCTTCTTCTTCTTCTTCTTCTTCTTCTTCTTCTTCTTCTTCTTCTTCTTCTTCTTCTCAATGCGGATTAAGTGAAAGTAGCAACATATATCAGTGAAAGTTTGAGAAAAATCTTACAAAAAAATGACGCAAAAGTTACGAATTTTTAATGGGTTGGTGTTGGAACGGCAAGATGAGGACACTACTAGTCTAGAGGTTATGACTATGAGTGGACAATAATATCATAAGGAAAATGTAAAGGGAATTCCACAAAGATTAATTTTTCATGAAAATTACACACTCCATCAACTTGATACTGCCATATGATAAGGGTATATAGTAAATATTATCCCCCCCCCCCTTACTGAAAGCGATTGGTCAGGTGCTCTTTCATATTGCTAGAAAAGTGATTTTTTTCTTCATATTTTGTTCAATCATAAAATCAATCAATCATGAAATTCAGTCATTAATGACTTCATAATTATAGCACTATCTTAAATAGCTCTATCATTTTATATTCAACTCAGAAAATTCCAGACTTTAAGGACTCAGTGTCAGGCTTCAGCTTCGGCATCAATCCCCTCCTTCGGTGGTGTGAAGGGAGGGCTAATTTTAATAAATAAAGTCAAGGTCATATCTTCATAAAGATACTTGCCCTGTTTGGTGAAAACTATACGTCATAGATTTTTCAAGAAGATGCTGACAAAGTGAAAAATTCCCTTCATCCTCCTCATTCCACCTGCTCCCCTCCCCCCCCCCAAAAAAAAAAATATCAGGGCACTCCTGGATCCGCCATAAACATTAAATTTCAGTCATTGCGTGACAGTAATATAGCTCCGATCTGTTTTGGCTCAACTAAAAAGATGAAAAATGTCAGACTTTAGAGACTCTGAGACTCCATCACTATAAAGATGCCATTTTCCTAGTTTGGTGAAAATCCGTCGTAGATTTTTCAAGAAGATGCTGAAAATGTGGAAAATTAATTCCCCTCCTCCCCTCACCTCCTCCCCACAATTCAGGGTACCGGTACCCCTGGATCAGCCGTAATTAATCATGGAATTTCAGTCCTTAGGGCCTTCATGTAGACCTAAAATAGCTCTATCTTTTTTTTTTCTTTTTTTTTCTCTTTTTAAAAAATTCTACTACGAAGATCAAAAAAAAAAATCTAGACTTTAAGAAGTCTCAGGCTTCAACTCCCCCATCCCCCACAGGCCCCCTTCCCTAACATCGATGCACCCTGTGTGTGTGGGGGGGGGGGGGGGAAGGGGGGATATGGCTCATTTTAACAAATTAAGATTAAAGAAATTGCAACAATGAACATGCTATTTGCCAAGTTTGGGGAAAATCCGTCAAAGATTTTTTGTTTTTGTTTTTGAAAAGATGCTGAAAATGTGAAAAAAAAAAATCTCCTCTTTGCCCAACCCAACCCCCTCTCAAACCCCCCTCCCAAAAAAAAAAACAAAAAAAAACAAGGCAACCCTGGATCCTCCATAATCAAACATTCAGTCATGATCAATATCATACATGTATCTACGATCATAGCACTAACTTAGCTCTATCTTCTTTTGTTTCGACTAAGAAGATAAACATATTCCAGACTAAGAGGCTTCATATCCTCCTCCCTTTTTTTTCGGCGCGGGGGGGGGGGGAGGATTTTAACAAGATCATATCACCATAAAGATGTTATTTCAAGTTTGGTGAAAAACCTTCACAGATCTTTTTTTTTTTTTAAAGAGAATGCTGAAAACGTATAAAATACCCATCCAGACCTGCCCATCACCCCTTCCCCCTACCGACTAGCCCCCACAATCCGCCATACAAACATGAAATTTCAGCACCAACTTGCCTTTATCTTTTTTGGTTCGACTAGGAAGATGAAAAATCCCAGACTTTTTAGGAACCCAGATGCTTCAACTCCTCCCCCCCCCCCTCCTTCGGTGATGGGGGGGGGGGGGGGAGTGGGGGAAGGAGAGGCGGGACTTATTCAACAAATTAAGATCTTATTACCATAAAGATATCATCTGCCAAGTTTGGTAAAAATCTGTTGTGCAATTTACAAGAAAAAAAAAAGAAATATAACGGTAAAGGTTCATGAGCAATTTTGTTAGACATCGACATTGTGGGGTCATCCTATACCATTGTAATGTAATACCGTGAAAGTACGTGATTTTTACATTTCCCGGCATCATTTCTACAATTCCCGGCAGAAATTGAACGTTTTCACATTTCCCGGCGAGACGTTTTTACAATTCATGGCGTTTTTACAAATCCCGCTCCACAGACCGTTATAGTAGGTAGACGTGCACACTTAATCTTTTGTCATCCGGTTCAACAAAGCGTTGCCATGGTTACATTTTTTTAAAACTAAAAAACATAAAAAAAAAAGTTTTGGATTTGTATTTTGGCACATGTAACCACGAGGGTATATAGATGTGTAAACTTAATGTTTCGTCATTGTTGAACAATGCGTTGCCATGGTAACAACATTTTTTTAACTTAAAAGAATGCAAAAATATTGTGGATTCAGTCAACTCCGTCAGTCTTTGAGCATATGACATGGAATTTGGCACATGTGACGGCTATTGTATGTAGAGGTGCAACTTAATCTTTAGTCACTGTTGAATAATGCGTTGCCATGGTAACATCATATCCTGAATGAAAATCGTACAAGACTGCCGTGGATTCTGAGTCAGTTATCTCCCTCAGACTTCGAGTATTTGGCACATGTGACGCCTGTGATAGATAGTTGTGCAAACTTCATGATTTTTGTTAGCGTCAAACATTGTGTTGCCGTGGTAACTTTTTTTCAATTTAAATCATAGAAATTGACGATTTCTATCTTACTCCCTCAGGTTTTGAGCACTTCACTTGAGATATGGCACATGTGACTATCACTGAGCAAAATATACGTTAGTTATTCATTGTTGAAGTCAATACATTGTCATGGTTTGTATTTTTTTTTAATAAAAGGCATACAGAGTAGGCTAATTGTTGGCTGAAGGGATCATACAGTTTTGGTTGAGACCTAATTTCAGGTTTCTAACATTTTTTGGTGAGATAATGAGAAACCTTTTATAAAATATGAAAGAGGATGTAATTCTATGAGGAATTCAACGTTTATTTGAAGAAAATTGGTTTTGAAATGGCTGAGATATCCTAAAAAAGAGTGATTCTAATAAAGTGTGGGACCCACACTTTATTACGATCGCTTTGTTTTACTTTGTTTTTGGATGTGTCAGTAATTCCAAACCCGATTTTCATCAGATAAACCTTTAATTCCTCTTAAAATGGTATATGCTCTGTACTATATCATAAGTGTTTTCTTGGTATCTTGCAAAAAGTTAAAAGCCCAATTCTCATCTCCACCAATACTGTACTATCCCTTTAAGCTAACTCCCTCAGTGTTAGGCGTAGGTATTAATCAAAAGTTCGTTTAATGGATCATACATGTTAATTTGTTTGGTGGTTTGTTTGTTTTATGAAGTGAGCTTTATACATGTCATGTTGAATATTTTCGTTGCTTTGAAGTGCATCGCTCACCTTAACGTAGGGGGAAAAGCTGTGAGCCCAAAACAAGTCCTAACTGCGTTTGAAGCTCCTTTGCTACCACAAAAACATTTTGTTCTGAACAATGTGCCATTGTGAACGCCATAACCGCCATCGAATTGGGTAATCTAGCAAAATCTGCCCCAGCAGGTTTCTTTCGTTGTGACAAATATCTTTATAGCCCAACAATTAAGTATGAAAAAGAAGAAAAACAAAGCTATGGGTTTTGAGTTTTGTAACGAGATTTTCGGATTTACTTTTGGCCGTGTAACTAGTTTAAAGCGGGAGTAGACCCTCTACACTATATATGCATTCATTGTACACTTATGCATTGGCAGGTTAGAGCCTTACAGGAAAAAGAATACACACGCACACGCACACACACACACAAACACACACAACACACACACAAACACACACACACACATACATACACACACACACACACACACACACACACACACACACACACACACAAACCTCCATCCCCCAAAAGACAAAAAATTAACATTGCATTTAAGCTTGATAAGAAAGGTACACTATTTCTCGTTAATAGGCATACATGTTTCAGCTATGAAAAGTCAGTCGTATTGAATAATGTATCATCAAACACAGTACACAATACAAAGAGAATTCAAATGCAGTTGAACGACAAAAAAGCGTCACACTTTTTATGTAAACATTATGCCATTTTTTTTTATGCTTGCAAGACATATACAACAATGATAACACTTTACACGTACATGATATCACAAAGTGTAACACTTCCTTCTACAGGTTATTTTGTAACAGAATAGCTGCATACTGAGTTGCTAAGCAATGTATTGTCATAGGAATTAGCCAGCGCTAGACAGATATGGGAAGACTTCAAAATAACTATGACTACATATTTGTCATATATATACACATATACAGTATATATACATATATATATATATATATATATATATATATATATGAAGTGTTTGTTTGCAAAAACCGATAAGTCCATATTTGCCAAATGGAGATATTTGCGATTAAAGGTCAAGAAAAACAAAGAAAATAATAAGAAATTTTGTGCTTCTTTTGACCATAACTTCAAAAATGTACCTTTATATGTAGTGACCAGTATATCGTTTAAAAGGTATTATTTTGTACTTTATGACAGAGACCGTACTTCAAAATCTTAAAAAATGGACTTATCGGTTTTTGCGAACAAACTCTTCATATATATATATATATATATATATATATATATATATATATATGCAAATAAATGTATGCACGCCTCGTTGAAGAATCACCCGTCTTTGGATGTTTCGATAGAGAGAGAGAGAGAGAGAGAGAGAGACAAGGCACTCGAGATCAAGGAATACAGAGAAGTTGGTGGCAATCAACATCAGAAGCCTCATTCAGTCACACCGACCTACAACAAAAGCTATATCACCAATTCCTAATCCTTGCAAATTACGTTGAAACAACTATCAGTAACAGTTTGGCACTGGTGAAATATTCTATTTTGCTATACACTCACGGCATAGTCCCTTACAAATGAGTTACAAATGAGCTAGCTTCCTTGAGAAAACAAGGCCAACAACAAAGCGCAAACTGAGTTTGAGTTCATCATTTCCCCCAAAAATATGAAAATGTACAAAGAGATCCTGATTAAAGTCGTGACCTGTCAATTTTATTTGGCATCTTTTTTTTTTATACCTAAGCCATTTCAAGGCCAATTTTCATCAAATAAACGTTTAATTCTTCTTGGAATTAAATGCTTTTTCATATTTCACAGGAGGTTTCTCATTATCTGACCAAAATTTTAGGAACCTGAATCACCACCTCAACCAGTATACTCTAGAGTCCCTTTAAAATGTTGAACTTACATTAAACTATATGGAATATCAAACCCTTGCTTCACCATGCGAATCATGGATGAAATAATAGTTGTAGTTTAAAATGGTGAAACATTACATATCGCTAAATATTTCAGCATACGAACGAAATGCTAACCACTCTCATAGCATAATCACTGACTTCTACCTTTCAATAAAAGCGAAGGCATAATTATTTTGTAGATAATCATCTTTAATATAGCCATACTATTATGACAGCATATCATATAACACTGGACCAGTGAACACAAAATGAGACATACCCTAGGATAAAGCCCCGCTATTTCATATCTTTTATACATAATGATACAGGGGGTGAAACATTTTATTTTTTTTTGAACCACAAATACCATGTACGACAAAGTAAGCAATGTTATATCATGATAACGATTTTTTTAATCTCATCGTACAACAAATTGAACTAGTACCCGAAAACTTAAAAAAAAAATCATATGTATAATGCAATCACTTTGACAAACATCGACACTCACCGTCTATGGACGTACCACACATGGACATATACATCGCTCGTTTGTCAAATCAAACACCTGTTTCTGAGAAAGCGTCACAATATCATTTCAAAGATACTTTCCTGCTTTGATCTCATTGTGCATCACCGACAGCCGGCCTGGTAAAACATGACGGCGCTTTGAGATATCTAAAACGTATAGATGAGCAAAAGATAACAACACACTTAAATCAAGTTAATTTCATTCGAAATACACTGAATTTATGAGAGAAAGCAAGTATTTCGGCAGGTTGGTTGTAATTTCTAATAAATTTTGTTTCATAGGAAACATGGACAGTAATGGTAGACCACATGAATATCTTATCTACCATTAGGCAATGTTACATGCACGTCATCAAACGTCAACTTCAGCAATTGATAAATTTGTGATTTCAGGTTTGCTGTTACCCAACATTTTCGATTTTCCAAAGGCAGTTAAGTCTGACAAGGCACTTCAGCGATATGAAACCGAAATGATGGAAACAGTTCTTTCGTCGGTGACGATGACCAATCTTCATTGTCCAAACATTTGAATGTACTCATAAAGATGCTTATAATCAGGTGGCGGCGATGCAGATTGATACGAAGAAATACCTCCGCTCATAGTCCATGTGTGTAGTAGGTCCATGATCATAATATAATAAAAAAAAAAAATGCGTGGCATATAACAGTGCATATCACTCGTTCACCTTCGTTTATAGTAATATGAAATCAGCGAGAGTCCTTGTCATGTTTTATAGAGCAGGGTGTACTGATTCCGTAGACAGTGAAACCACAACGCATGCAAATGGCATAATATTATGTTGCTGAATATGTAAGGCATGCTGAAAACTACAGACTATATCTGGTTATATTGCGAAATATGCACAACTACGACTCAAATAAACTTATATTGCATCTATACTTGCAAGGAAAAGAGGAACATATTTTCTTATCAATGCATATTTACACCTGTACACACAGATTCAACTGTCAATCACTTTGTGTGATGAAATGAATTCAGTGAGAACTGGTATGCCGTTTAACGACAACAATGCTGCACACTTCATATCGAAATGTTATGTTATAATAATGATTTGCTCTTCATAGTAATTAAAGCTACAAATATTCATAAAAGATGACATTCCAATGATAATATCACAACGATTATAACAAGTGCCAGGAACTACGGGTTACAATAATCAACTCTCAAAATCGCACGCTCAAATAAGCCATTGCTATGAAGGATGGGCAAGTATACAGCCGATACCGGATGAATCCAAAGTAAATATTAAACGCATTTTGTACAAAAGTATAAAGGTTAGCCAATAAAAGTCACATTTTGTTATCTGTAAAGGTTCCACTTACATCTAACTAAAAACAATATCAAACACTTTCGTCCGTCATGTGAATCATTTGTAAATGATGATTACAGATTTAAGATAATGACACATCACATTTCGCAAAATATTTCAGCATAGGAACAAACGCCTATCAAAATAATATTGTTGTTTGTTTGTTTGTTTGGTTTATTTCTGCATTTTCTTTCTCCGAATACAATTGCAAATGAAAACAAAATGATACAGATACATACAAATCAATACAAAAAAAAAATCATTTGCGTAACAACATTCAGTCTGAAGTGGCATAATTATGAATCAAAATAACATATTAAGGCTTACTGTATCTAATAACAAAGGAGAAATCAATACAGGGGACCGTCATCATAAGCAGAGCTTGACGTGGATGAGGCCCTATCTGAATATGTGATACCAATGTAATACAACACCAATTATATATGTACTCATAAAACTCTTAATCTTAATACACAAAACACATTTTGCTACAGAAAAAAAAAACAGAAAAGAAAAATAGTGACTTGGCGCTTTAGAACAAGAAAAAAAAACAGCACGCAGCACCATTGACTGCTGCATGGTATAGTAGACAATAAAAGTGTAGGTGTGTGCGAGTGACAGTGCGTCGTGTGTGCAGGTGACAGTGCAAGAGAGAATAAAGGCTGTAGCATGCCTGTTTTGGGGGTAAGGTATACGCTTTAATGAATGTATGCAATATCATTATCAAAGAAAGGAAAGGAACGGGAGGGAATGAAAAAAAAAAACACTTTGCATGGATCAGGGCTTACTGAGACTTCAGAAAAAAGAAGAAAAAGTACATTGATCAAAAACTACTAACTGGAAACATATTTCAATAATAAATACTTTTTTTAATGAGCTTTAAAGGAAAACAGTGAAGTACACTGCTTTAATTGATCAGGTAGGTTATTCCAGACATCGGGACGGTAATGTCTAATTGATTTCTGAGCTAAAACAGTTTTGGGGTTTACAAGGTGAAAATCTGTTGAACGGCGAGTTGGATATGTGTGTATATTCGAATTTAAGTGAAAAATATTATGAAATAAAGAGGGAAGTTGATTTGTTGCATACTTGTACATAAATATACCTGTTTGTAAAATGTGGATGTCCTGAAGCTTCAAAGTATGCAAACGATGAAATAAAGGATCTGTATGAGATAAATATGTGGAATTAGTAATAATACGAATAGCACGCTTTTGGAGTAAATACAATGAATTCAGTTTAGTAATACTACAATTTCCCCATACAATATTTGAATACAATATATGAGGCAAAATTAAAGAATTATATAAAATAATCAGGGATCGTTCTGATAAGAGATCTTTCAACTTCCAGAGTACACCAATATTTCTTGATAGGGTCCTTTGTAAACAGGATATATGTTCGTTCCATGTTAAATGAGAATCGATTGTAATGCCTAAAAATCTAATAACCTGTTTCTCGCAAAGAGAAAACCCATCAATTGATATGTTGACATTAAGATCCTGTGAGTAGGGTTTTTTAAAATAAACGAAATTTGTCTTATTAACATTCAAAGATAACTTGTTTAATTTAAACCAATTCAATATATTCAATAATTCAGTGTTCACACGATTAACAAGTGTCCCTATATCATAATCTGATGTAATAATGGATGTATCATCAGCAAAAAGTATAA
The DNA here is from genome assembly GCF_040938485.1 of Diadema antillarum. Taxonomy (NCBI): domain Eukaryota; kingdom Metazoa; phylum Echinodermata; class Echinoidea; order Diadematoida; family Diadematidae; genus Diadema; species Diadema antillarum. Next base: position 1,974,262 of record NW_027271039.1, read on the forward strand.
AATTCAAAGATGGAGAAGAACCTATAATATCATTTATATAAATGTTAAACAACAGAGGCCCTAAAATGGAGCCTTGAGGTACCCCACATTTAATATCAAGTTTGTGTGATTCATAAGACTGAAAACTAACATACTGTTGACGGTTTTGCAAATAATTCATAAACCAGAGCAGAGCGTGACCTCGTATACCATACGTATTAAGTTTATGTATCAATACTTCATGGTCGATGGTGTCGAATGCTTTCGACAAATCCATGTATATACCTATAACATGCTTTTTATCAGCAAAAGCTTCAATCATTTTATCACACATGTGAGCGATTGCATAGTCAGTAGAATATCCACTTCTAAATCCAAATTGATTGGGTATCAATAAATTATTGGTTTGTAAAAACTGATATAACCTTTTATACACAATTTTTTCAAGAACTTTGGATATACTTGGTAATAATGAAATTGGTCTATAATTACTCATTAATTTAAAGTCATCTTTTTTATGAATGGGAATAACTTTTGCAAGTTTGAATGAGTTCGGAAAAATGCCTGTTGAAAGAGACATATTAAATACGTGAGTTAGGGGGCTTGCAATGTAAAAGATTATTTGTTTCAATAAATGAACACTAAGACCATCATGCCCACTCGATTTAGTTGTTTTCAGATTCTGAACAATATTGATTATTTCATGGTCATTGGTAGGCGTGAGAAATAATGAATTTTCACAAGGATTGGGTAAATAATCAGTAAAATGTGTATTACATGAATTCATATTAGATGCTAAACTAGGACCAATATTTATAAAATAATCATTAAATGAATTGGCAATTGTGGTAAAATCAGTAATTTCCTCATTGTCAATGATGATAGAGTTGGTAGTTTCTTTTACCGTCTTTCCCATAAGAGCATTGACAGTTTTCCACAATGAAAACAGATTATCCTTATTTTTTTCTATATTAGTTGAATAATACAATTTTCGGGACAATCTTATTACTGATGTTAATTGATTTCTATATTTCCGGTATTTCATAAATGAGTTATTACTTTGATTCTTTATTGCTTGCTTATATAACTTATTACGGGTTGATATAGACCGCATAATACCTTTGGTAATCCAGGGTTGTCTATTTTTCTTTAAAGGTTTCCGTTTAACCAAAGGAATATTTCTCTGATAATAATACAATAATCTGCTGATAAATTTTTCATAAGCAGTATCAGCATTGCTTTCATCAAATACATCGTCCCATTCTTCCTGCGCTAAATCAAATATCAAAGAATTTATATTACTTTCTGTTTCCTTATAATACATTTGAGATTTTTTATTTTCAAAATATTGTTTTATTTTCAAAGAACTATTGTTGATGGTAAAAACAGGTAAATGATCGGATATATCATAATAAAATATACCATTTGTGAATTCTGTGTTTATTACATTTGAAAATATATTATCAATAAGAGTTTTTGATGTACTAGAAATTCTTGTTGGGTTGTTGATATGTGGTTGAAATGAGAAAGTTGCTAATAAACTTAGCAACTGCATTGTATGATTATCAGAATTATTTAAAAGATCAATATTAAAATCTCCCATTATAAAAGTGTCTTTCTTTTCCTGAGAAATAATACTCAGAATTTGATCAAAACTTTCTAAAAAACAGTCAATGTTATTTCTTGGGGACCTATATATATTACCTATTATTATATTTTTTGCTTTACTGTTCACAATTTCAACAAAAATATCTTCCGTACCCTCAATATGTAAGTCATGCCTGACTTTTATATCAATGTTATTTCTAATGTAGAAAGCAACCCCACCTCCCTTGCCTAAGTAACGATCAGAACGATACATTCGATAATGCTCTAAATTAAACATTGGTGGTGAATTTGTATTAAGCCAAGTTTCTGATATGCCAATTATACTAAATTGAAAATTTTGTAAAGAGGAAAGAAATGATTCTATGGAATCAAAATTCTTATTTAAACTTCTGGCATTGATGTGAAGAAGACTAAACAAATCCAAAAATGATTGAAATTTATTTTGTTTTATGAGCGCATTAAACTCGGCAGTTGTGTAATAAGTACTTTCGGAGTCATTCAAACTTTGATCATCAAAGATCATACCATGAGGGATCATTGTCGGTGTGGGGGTATGAGTAGAAATTGAAGGGTTGTGGGAAGAGGTTTGAGTGCAAGTGCAGGTGTCTGTGTGTGCATGTGCGCTGAGCGTGCGTGCGTGTGCATTCATCTTGAGTGTATGTGATAAAGAGTGAAGCGTCTAAATTATTTACTTGAAACTAGAGTCACCGTATACAGAACTAGAAAAATATACAATGTCTGGAATATGCGGGAAGAATTAATGGGTAAAAAAAAAACCTACAACAGTATTTGGCAGTCTGCCAGGGGTACCAAAATGGGTAATTATATACAGCAAATATTATCTAAATAATCACTTTTTATATATTTACGAGAAAAAAAAACCACCAAAGTGATTGCGAAGAGAATCACGATACATACGAGTCTCATTGAACCCAGAGTGATTGAGCAAGAAGATGACAGGAGCAGTGACATTGGTGTATTGACCAAAATTTAAAAAAAAAAAAAATCCAGCTGGTATAACAATCTCAGCTCTGGAGAGGTACAAAAAAAAATGGAACTTAGCAGTAAATAGCCTTGTGTGAAGTACTGAAATTATTGTGAGCTATTACGAAACCAAAGGAGCTAACAGTATACAACTTAATACGGTTAATGAACTTAGAGAAACTTGGTGGGCTTAAAGTCATTGGACAAGGGTCGTCGTACTGGACTAAAATTCCCATGCATATTTTTTATTATCTTTCAAAAAAAAATTATCAAATTTATGGCAGTTAAACCAAATCGGTGTTTGCAGCACCAGGGATAAAATAAACGCACTGACATATTCATGCAGAAACATGCTGTCTTTAAACACTGTGAAAGTGCTAGTTGTTTCATTACCCTCTTTTAATAGAGGGTCACACACACAAAAAAAGAAATGGAACAGAACCTGGCTGCACATACAGATGTATATTCGTATATAATGTGGAATGACGATCGAGTTGTCGCCTCAGGATTGGAATATTGCTATGTGGCATTGAACAACGTACTGAGTTGAATTCTCCAGGAAAACCCGGAAGACCAAGAGTCATTAACCGTAGGCTGGAAAATAATATAACACCTGACATGTTCGCATTACTTTGTGGTTCAACATTTGGCTAAATGGATGTTTGTGAATAGGTCTACCAGGATGGAATAGAATAGTAAGACACTCTCGTTCAAATGTCTTGACAATATGAGCCTGGATAAACTTAATTGTAATGGAATTATAATGATTGATACGAAATAGGGACAGCCACAATGGGCAGTGCATACTGTGAAAATCCGAGTTGTCTCAATACTTTGTCATTTAGAGGGGCTCACGAGAACAATGAAACCATGCCGCATGCACTGGCGGGCGGTTTTGTGCAAAATGGGAATGACAAACGAGTTCTTGTCTGATGAATTGAAATAATAGAAGTATAGATGACAATAATTACTTCTAAAAAGTGAACAATTCAAATTAGAAATAGAGTCAAGGACATACTTGTGCTTGACTGATTTATACGTTATTGTAAATTTTAAGAAACTTAGACGTCAAATGGAGACACGCCGACACACATGCAGCCGTATGCATTTTCTATTAGTTTAAGACAGTTTGGACAATGGATAACACATGTCAACTCATCGGATGTTGATGAGAAGCCCGATGCATCTTTGCAAGCCAAGTGGCTCCAGGAAATCCTTACTGCTCGCTATCATTCTCATTTTACTGAGGTGTCCATCAGATGTCGAGTTAATGACAAGGTGTGGATAAACAACCGCATTAGACGACTCATAACCACCCGAAATGAGCATCATGGCCCGTGGCCGGGGTGATACGCATCTTTCAAGCAGGGTCGTCACCTTGTTCAAAGAGAGATTGCTCAGGCAAAAAAAGAACTTTGGAATTCGAAAAGTAAATCACCTTAGGTTGACTGAGCCTGGAAAATTGCCCCAACAAATCAAGGGCCTTACAGGGATGCGCAAGGCTTCTGTCTATAAGCTTGCTTCCGATAAAATGCCTGCTGAATTTGCCCATGAACTTAACTGCCATTTTGCCAGTATTTGCAGCCGACTTCCTAGCCTTGATGTACCCCCATATCTAAGTACGTTCCTTACCTCCTCCAAAGATCAATCGACATGAAGTCTACAAGCGTCTCAAGAAGTTGAATGCATCCATGGCTGGACATCCTAGAGACATACCTGTTCGCCTCATCAAAGAATTCGCACTAATATGAAATCTCTGAACCCTTGACCACCATCTTCTACAACTGCTTACAGACATTACACTTCCCACCCTGCTGGAAAACTGCATCTGTATGTCCAGTCCCCAAAACAACACCCATTGTCGATTTTAGTCAGCTGAGACCTGTTTCAATTACTCCTATCCTAGCCTTGCCCGTGTTTTTGAGGGTTTCCTAGCAGAATGGATGATGGCAGATGTCAAGCCCATGATCAACCCACAGCAGTTTGGGAAAATGAGGGGCAGTTCCGTGAGCCACTATCTTGTGAGTCTTCTCGTTGAGGTCTATCGATGTCTTGAGAGACCAGGATACGATGCCACTCTCTGCACTATTGACTTCATGAAAGCATTTGACTTGATTGATCACCCTACGTTTACCACTTTGAAAGATGATGGAGCATGGTGTCCGCCCAGCTATCATTCTTGTTATTAAAGTTCCTTGTCTCATCGCACTCAAACAGTAAGGTATTGTGGCACATCTTCGACCGAGCAGAAGCTCACGTGTGGAGTTCCTCACGGGACCAAGTTGGAGCCCATAATCTTCCTCATTTATTTTATTTTATTAAGTCTTCTTTAAAAGCAGGGTAGTCCCATTCAGTGCCACAAAGGCCTGCTTTACAAGGGAGCCCTGCGTTGATATACATTACTTTGCATGTGCACACAATAAAAAAAAAAAACAAAAACAATACGAACATAGATAATGATACAGCTAAAGAACAATCGGTTCGAAAGAACATAAAACACATAAGAAAGAACATAAAACGAGCAGGGAAAATAGATATCTGAATAATTCATAGCTAGTGTAAAGGGTTTATATCAAATGAGAGATTGATGTTGGCGCATGGGCGTAAATCCGGGGGGGGGGGGGGGGATGGGGGATATATCCCCCCTGAAATGGAGGAGGGGGGGGATGGCCTGTACAATTATCCCCCCCCTGTAATTTGAGAAAAAATGGAGGAAGCAGAAATGTGATTGTATCAATTTTGGCATATTGCATCAGGGCCGGCGCACTGTTTTCAAAAGTGTGGGGGCCCACTTCCGGGTTTCATGAGCTAACAAGCAAAAAAAAAAAAAAAAAAAAAGGGTCCTCAGTTCATCTCTCCCCGTCCCCGTCCACTTCCGGGTTTCTTCAGCTAACAAGCAAAAAAAAAAAAAAAAAAAAAAGGGTCCTCAGCTCATCTCTCCCCCCCGTCCCCGTCCACTTCCGGGTTTCTTCAGCTAACAAGCAAAAAAAAAAAAAAAAAAAAAAAAAGGTCCTCAGTTCATCTCTACCCGTCCACTTCCGGGTTTCTTCAGCTGACAAGCAAAAAAAAAAAAGGTCCTCAGCTCATTCTCTCCCCTCCCATTGGAGTGCCTCTTACGTACTTCCGGGTTGGTAAAAAAGTGTGGGGGCCCAAAGTGATGGCACCTTATGTATTCCTTTGTATGGTGCACAAAAAGTGTTGGGGCCCGGGCCCCCACGGCCCCCACGGCTGCGCCGCCCCTGTGCATGACGTTCGTACGCCCGCCTTCAGACAGGTAACAGAGCTGAACAGTATTCTATATCTTGTAGGATAATGTATACATAATTTTCTCAAGCGTTTCACTCCCTTCGCTCGCTCGCGAAGAAAGTAGTATCTACATAAGGTATGGTGCAGACGTCGACAACGTCAAATAGCATAGGCTTACGTGTAAACATGCTATGACGCGAGCAACTCGGGACCATCTCCAAATTATGTACGAAAACAAACAAACAATAACAAAAACTATTCCGCCATAATTGACCCCCCTCCATTTCCTGAATCATTCCTGAAACAATGATGACTCTGATACATCTATGGGCATACCCAGGGATGATCAGGGGTGTCGAATCTATCTCGGGGGGGGGGGGGGGGGGGGCAAAGGGGCATTTGCCCCGCCCCAACGGAAATGTTGGGGGCAGACAAATCATTTGCCCCCCAAGCAATTCCCGAGATGAGGATAAACCTCGAACTTTCTTCATGGAAAATTGTCCAACTACCGCCAGAACTATGCACCGGATCGTTGAATTGCAATGAGAAATATGCAAAAGCTCCGCTACCGGGTTCCTTTCGATAGACTTTGCACACTTTTGAGATTGACGTATTTCATTGAATTTTATCAAAGAGTGTGCAGCAGATCTTTCACTTTCAAGCTCCCTCCTATGCAGAGGTGTCGATGGAGGGGGAGGGGGATGGTTCCCCCATAAAAGTATTGGGGACAAACTTATCATTTTGCTCCTCCTCGCGAGCTATACCTCCCGAGATGTGAAAATGTTTTTACTTTTTTGATAGAAAACTATCTAAATGTTTCACCCAAAGATGGCTGAATTTTAATTCTGAAAATAGGGGCACGTGCCCCCCCCCCCCACAAAAAAAAAAAAAAATCCGCTGGTAAAATTAAAGACTTACCAAAATGGTAATTCAAGGGTTAGTAAACTGCTTTTGAAATCGACATGAAAGGGTGATCATGAAAATAAAAATAAGATTTCTTTTTCTAAAATCTCTTTTAACCATAATAAATCCCGGGGGATGGGGGGATGAATCCCCCCCCCCCGAAATGGAGGAGGGGGATGGCCTGTACAATCATCCCCCCCTGAAATTTGAGGAAAAATGGAGGAAGCAGAAATGTGATTGTATCAATTTTGGCATATTGCATGACGGTCGTACGTCAGCCTTCAGACAGGTAACAGAGCTGAACGGTATTCTATCTTGTAGGATAATGTATACTTTCTCAAGCGTTAGCTCGCTTCGCTCGCTCGCGAAGAAAGTAATATCTACATAAGGTATGGTCTAGACGTTGACAACGTTAAATAGTGTAGGCCTACATGTAAACATGCTATGACGTGAGCAACTCGGGACTATCTACACATTATGTACGAAAACAAACAAACAATAACAAAAACTAATTGATCCCCCCTCCATTTCCTGAATCATTCCTGAAACAATGATGACTCTGATGACTCAGTCAGGATACATCTATGGGCATACCCAGGGATGATCGGGGGGGGGGGGGGGGGGAGCAAAGGGGCATTTGCCCCGCCCCTACAGTAGTGTTGGGGCTGACAAATCATTAATATTGTCGTACAACCAATTCCCGAGATGAGGACAAATCTCGAACTGTCTAATATGGAAAATTGTCCAAATACCGCCAGAACTATGCACCAAATCGTTGAATTGCAATCATAAACATGCAAAAGCTCCGCTACTGGATCCCTTTGTACATTTTTGAGATTAACGATTTCCCTAACATATTATTATCCAGTGGCGTAACTACGGGGGGGGGGGGGGGGGGACGGGGGAGCACGTGCACCCCCCGGCCCCTCCCTATCCACCGGTTTTTTTTTTTTAAATACCTAAATGGCAATTCAAGGGTTAGTAAACTGTTTTTGAAATCGACATGAAAGGGTGATCAAGAAATAAGATATTTTTTTAAGATTTCTTTTGAAGAGGTATATAGTGCGAAACATTGTTCAAAAAGCCCGGAGCCGACAAAAGATTGTGATTCGGCCCGATTCCTGGTTGGCATTCTGAATATAAGCAGAATGTGCGCAGTGTCAAAAGAGTCGCTGCAATGTTGCGCAAAGTCTCGATGTAGAACGTACACCTTTGTACCTTATGCTTCATTAAGGTAGATCATTGATTTTGCAGTGTTGCTTCACATACTATAGTCTATATTAAAATGCCTTGCATTGCCAATAATAAGACTTGACCTGGGCTATTTTTTGATGTATATAAAATACACACACAAACAAACACAAACAATTAGGGGATGTTCCGAAAGTGCAGATTTTGGACATCCTTCCCCCGCTTCGCCGCTTGGTCACTTTGCGACGCCCCGTCGCTGGTCATACCTCCCCCAATCATGAACATAAACCGACACCCTTGACTACCAGTGGCGGATCCAGGGGGGCGCACCGGGCGCCCCCCTTCATTTCCAAAGCAAAAAAATATAGCTACAAACGGCAGTTTTTGGACTGTAAAATGTCAAAATTCTCAAGCTCGCTCGCTCCGCTCGCTCGCATTTAATCGTTATGCCATTCTCCTGATGTTCCCGCCAGTATAAATGCCAACAGTTGCGCCCGGTGCGCCTCCCTTAATTTCCAAAGGGAAAAAGTATACCTACAGAGGCGTAAATCCCGGGGGGGGGGGGAATGGGGGGATATATCCCCCCTGAAATGGAGGAGGGGGGGGGTGGCCTGTACAATCATCCCCCCTGAATTTTGAGGGGAAAAAATGATGGAAGCAGAAATGTGATTGTATCAATTTTGACATAGGCTATTGCATGAAGTTTGTGCGCCGGCCTTCAGACAGGTAACATAGCTGAACAGTATTCTATCTTGTAGGAAAATGTATACATTATTTTCTCAAGCGCTCGCTCGCTTTGCTCGCTCGCGAAGAAAGTAACATCGACATACACTGTAAGGTATGGCTCAGACGTTGACAACGTCAAATAGTATAGGCCTACATGTAAACATGTTATGACGCGAGTAACTGGGGACCATCTGCAAAATTATGTATAAAACAAACAAACAAACAATAACAAAAACATCGTCATATATTGAACCCCCTCCATTTCCTGAATCATTCCTGAGAAACGACAGTGACTGATTACTCAGTCAGGATACATCTATGGGCATACCCAGAGAAGATCAGGGGCGTCGAATCTATCTCGGGGGGGGGGGGGGGGGGGGCAAAGGGGCATTTGCCCCGCCCCTTTGGAAGTGTTTTATGCAAAAGCTCCGCTATACAGGATCCCTTTCGATAAACTTTGTACACTTTTGACATTGACGTATATCCCTAATTTATCAAAGAGTGTGCAGCAGATCTTTCACAAAAGCACCCTCATATGCAGAGGCGTCGATGGGGGGGGGGGGGGATTGTTTCCCCATAAAAGTGGGAAAAACAAAAGCGAAAAATATAGCTACAAACGGTAGTTTTTGGAGTGTAAAATATCAAAATTTTAAATCTCGCTCGCTCGCATTTAACCGCTATGCCATTCTCCTGATGTTGCTGCCAGTGAGTGACAGTAGTTGCGCCCGGTGCGCCCCCTTAATTTCCAAAGCGAAAATATAGCTACTATCGGCAGTTTTTGGACTGTAAAATGTGAAAATTTTGAAGCTCGCTCGCTTCGCTCGCTCGTATTTAATCATTATTCCATTCTCCGGATGTTGCTGCCAGTAACTGCCAGCAGTTTTCGCCCGGTGCGCCTCCCTTAATTTCCAAAGCGAAAAATACAGCTACGAACGGCAGTTTTTGGACTGTAAAATGTGAAAAATTTGAAGCTCCCTCGCTTCGCTCGCTCGCATTTAATCATTATTCCATTCTCCTGATGTTGCTGCCAGTAATTGCCAGCAGTTTTCGCCCGGTGCGCCCCCCTTAACTTCCAAAGTGAAAAATATAGCTACAAACGGCAGTTTTTGGACTGTAAAATGTGAAAATTTTGAAGCTCGCTCGCATTTAATCATTATGCCATTCTCCTGATGTTGCTGCCAGTAATTGCCAGCAGTTTTCTCCCGGTGCGCCCCCCTTTATTTCCAAAGCGAAAAAATACAGCCACAAAGGACAGTTTTTGGGACTGTAAAATATCATAATTTTTAAGCTCACTCGCTTCGCTCGCTCGCATTTATTCGTTATGCCATTCTCCTGATGTTGCTGCCAGTAATTGCCGGCAGTTGTGCCCGATGTGCCCCCCTTAATTTACAAAGTGAAAAAATACAGCCACAAACGGCAGTCTTTGGACTGTAAAATGTCAAAATTTTCAAGCTCGCTCGCATTTAACCGCTATGCCATTCTCCTGATGTTGCTGCCAGTGCTTGACAGCAGTTGCGCCCGGTGCGGCTCCCCTTAATTTCCAAAGGGAAAAAGCATAGCTACAAAGGGCAGTTTTTAGACTGTAAAAAGTCAAAATTTTCAAGCTCGCTCGCTCCCCTCGCTCGCATTTAATCGCTATGCCATTCTCCTGATGTTGCTGCCAGTGATTGACAGCAGTTGTGCCCGGTGCGCCCCCCTTAATTTCCAAAGCGAAAAATATAGCAACGAAGGGTAGTTTTTGGACTGTAAAATGTGAAAATTTTGAAGCTCGCTCGCTTCGCTCACTCGCATTTAATCATTATGCCATTCTCCTGATGTTGCTGCAGTAATTGCCAGCAATTTTCGCCCGGTGCGCCCCCCTTTATTTCCAAAGCGAAAAAATAGAGCCACAAAGGACAGTTTTTTACTGTAAAATATCAAACTTTTCAAGCTCACTCGCTTCGCTCGCTTGCATTTATTCGTTATGCCATTCTCCTAATGTTGCTGCAAGTAATTGCCGGCAGTTGTGCCCGGTGCGCCCCCTTAATTTCCAAAGCGAAAAAATACTGCCACAAACGGCAGTCTTTGGACTGTAAAATGTCAAAATTTTCAAGCTCGCACGCTCCGCTCGCTCGCATTTAACCGCTATGCCATTCTCCTGATGTTGCTGCCAGTGATTGACAGCAGTTGCGCCCGGTGCGGCCCCCCCCCCCTTAATTTCCAAAGCGAAAAAGTATAGCTACAAACGGCAGTTTTTGGACTACAATGTATAAAATGTCAAAATTTTCAATGCAAAAAGATTTATACCCTCCTCCCCCCCCCCCCCCCCCGTTTGCTTCGCTCCCTCACATAACCGCTCCTCCTATAGGTCAAATCCTGTCTACGCCGGTGATAGGCCCCATTACTATAGGCCTTCACAGTGATGTCGCACAGGCGGAGCAAGAGCTGAAATACCACGAATTAGTCATTCAATAATATATTGTGAATATTTCATTTTCTTATTGTTTTTTTTAAGAAAAGAAAACAAAATTTTCACCAAAAGTGTGCACCAGATCGCTGAATTTCAGGTCTCTAAATGCAAATTCTTCCTCGTGTGGGAGAGGAATACCCCCCCCATACACACCCTCCCCCCCCCCCCCCCCGTTCGGTCGCTCCGCTCCCTCTCACAGATATTTCAAAAAGAAAAAATGTCTTCATACTTTTAAGGTCTGATTTTCCGCCGAAAGTCATCTGACAAGCCAAAAAAACAACAACAACAAGAACAAAAAGTCTTCATATTTTTGCTGCCACTTCCCTCCCACTTTATATTTCATGCAAAAGAGTGGGACATCCGATCCCTGTAAAGTGTGTGTGTGTGTGTGGGGGGGGGGGGGGGGGGCACCAAGCTTCTCTCTCTCTCTCTCTCTCTCTCTCTCCCCACCCCACCCAAGGCTGCGCCGGTCCGGTTATGGGCTTGTAATCGTGGTGATGGTGACCATCCCCCCCCCCCCCCCCCACTCCTCAGTACGGATTTACGCCGTTGCTACAAACGGCAGTTTTTTTTTACTGTAAAATGTCAACAATTTCAAGCTCGCTCGCTCGCATTTTATCGCTATGCCATTCTCCTGATGTTCCCGCTAGTAGGCCTATAATTGCCAGCAGTTGCGCCCGGTGCGCCCCCCTTAATTTCCAAAGGGGAAAAGTATAGCTACAAACGGCAGTTTTTTGACTGCAAAATGTCAAAATTTTCAAGCTCGCTCGCTCCGCTTGCTCGCATTTAATCGCTGTGCCATTCTCCTGATGTTCCCGCCAGTATAATTGCCAGCAGTTACGCCCGGAGCAGTGATTATGAGATAATGAAATCAATATTGTTAAGGGGTCAAACACAAGGTCTGCATACCTATGCATCAGGTGTCAACAAAAAGCCTACATACCTATGTACACACAATCCAATATACAAACATTTTACAAATCTTTATGATCAATGTCTGTACATAATTCATACCTATAAACATTACCCCTTCATCGTTCACCCGTATAACCTCAACAACACTTCCCCCTCTAAATAGGCATACTCCAGGTATACCTCACTCCAGCACAGATACACACACATATTTGCGCGCGCACACACACACACACACACACACACGCCCACAACCATCGAACCTGTTCACCAAACACTCAACTACAAAAAGCACAAAAAGGTATCAAATAGTAGTGCAGTAAGTATCCCGTGTCATTAATTGATTCCATTTCCTGCTGTGCAGGGCCAGCGTACCTCGTTTCATTGCTAATTTCCTTTCTTCTTCTACTTTCTAACATTCTTTCTCTAATTTCTCTTATGAAAGGGGGCCTGCTCTTTTCCTTCGAAAATACAAATATCATCCATTTTATCAATAATATCAAATGGTTTATGAGTTGTCCTTTTCCAATATCCTACGTTTTAATACCAACATGAACAGATTGTCAATCTAACTTTTGCATCTGGGGTAAAACAAAAACTTCACTACACAATTTCCAAATCTGATTGACTTTCCTACAATGAAAAAACAAATGTTCATAAGTCTCAACCTCAGAATAACAAAATGTACATTGATTATCTCCTACAAAACCAAAAGAAAAAAACTTAGCTTTTGTATATATTAAACCATACAACATTTTATATTGAAATTCACGCAGTTTACAATCAAGAGTAGACTTCCGAGGCCTCAGAAAAATCAATCTAATATCTATTTCCTCAAAATTATATAAACCAACTAAATTATTATATGCTGATGATGTTTCAATTCCATCCCTCATCAATGCTTTATAAATACGTTTTGATGTTATATCCTGTATATGATATATTCTATTCTCAGTTGAGTATCCTCCATATTCATTTCTCGCTTTAATGTACCCTTCCATGATGACGGTAAAGCTAAAAATATTTCAAACATTTTTCCAATCATTTCTTCACTAAATCCCAATCTTAAAAACTCCCTTCTCCCTTTAAAGTCCCCATTTACATCTACCAAATGATGAACTTTATATACATTCCTAAGAAATAACTCTTTATCAAATATTGTATGTCCATCAATCAAAATAAATTTATTATTAAAAATTACCTCATTCCTTTTTGAATCCTCTTTCAGAATCAAACTTCTACTTCCCATCCAAACCTGCAACATATCATTATAAAATTCTGGTAAAATTAACCTCAACAACCCTAAAATTGCCTTACTATAAAAAATCAAAATACCTCCCACCGATTTAGTGAAAAACTTAAAACATAACTTCCACTTCATACTATGATCCCCAGAAATCAAACGCTTAATCCACATAATTCTTTGTGCTTTAACAAACACTCGAAAATTAATGAACTTTAATCCTCCCCTATCATAATCTAAATACAAAATATTCCTTTTTATTTTATCTCTACCCCTCCAAATAAAATCAAATACCACCTTATCTAACTCCTCAAATACCCAATCAGGTGTTACCATGAGTGAAGAAATATAAATCAACTTTGGTAAAACAAAAACCTTTACTAATTGAACTTTCCCCATCAGCGTTAAATCTCTCTGTTTCCACCATAATGATAATCTCTTTATCTTACTCAAAATCTCCTTATAATTCATAACTTCTTTAACATCAGGGTTCAAAGAAAAATATATTCCTAATATTTTTACTACCTGTTCTACTCTACCAAAAGGCAACACACAATCCTCCCTCGGAATACCTAATAACAACACATACGTTTTATCATTATTAACTTTTAAACCCGAAATTTGATAAAATACATCAAATAATCTTTTAACCTCCTCAACAGAATATCGATCCTGAAGAAATAAAGTAACATCATCAGCATACAGAATTTGTTTAATTTCAACATTATCAACCATTAACCCATGAATATTAGAATTCTTCCTTATTGCCTGAGCCAAAATTTCAATACACATAATGAATAAATACGGGGATAAAGGATCTCCTTGCCTTACCCCCTTCTGTATTGGGAAATAACCAGTAAACTCCTTACCATTTATAACACAACTACAGCTATTCAAATACAATATTTCAACCCAATTACATAACATTGATCCAAAACCAAATATATTCAAAACTTTCTGCAAAAATGTATGACGGATCGAATCAAAAGCTTTCTCAAAATCAATAGCAAACATATAACCAGGTAAACCACAGCTCGATGTATAAAAGATCATATCATCAATCAATCGAATAGCCTCTCCAATATTTCTTCCTTCTATATATCCAACTTGATCAACATTGATTATTTCATGCAAAACATGCTTAATACGGTTTGACAACACTTTCGCAAGTATCTTGTAATCTACATTCAATAATGAAATAGGTCTGTAATTCTTTATATATAAAGGATCTTTTCCTTCCTTATGAATCAAAGTAATTACACCTTGTTTTTGAGAAGCAGACAATTCTCTTCTGTTATATGCCTCATTAAAACTGTCCAACACCACATCCCCTATCACTGACCAGAATGTAATATAAAATTCTACACTTAATCCATCATTTCCTGGAGATTCATTCAACTTCATCTGATTCAAAATAATTTCACATTCTCTTTTTGAAATATACCCCTCACAGGATTGAATAGAATCCCTACTTAATGTTGGCAAATCTTGAAAAAAATATCTACTATCACCAGATATAAAATCAAAATTCTCAGAATAAAGATTACTATAAAACCTTTTTATTTCTCTAATTATTTCCTTAGAATCACAAACTACCTCATCATTAACCCGTACACTTTTAACAATCATTTTCCTCTTATTAAATTCCATTAACTGTTTAAAATAAGATGAGTCACCTTCTCCACCTTCATACCACGAAGCCCTTGAACGAATTTTTATCCCTTCATTCACGTAATCATAACATTTTTTCAACTCTTTCTTTTTATCTTTCAACAACGTGATTCTATCACTATCTGATCTCGAAAATACATCATTTTCTAAAAACTCAATTTCTTCCTCAATTCTCTGAATTTTTTCCTTACGTTGTTTGGCCAAATTTATAGAATATTTCCTAGTAAAATTACACATTTTCATTTTCAAAAAATCCCACAAAACCCTTTTATCTTCTATTTCATTCCGAAATTCTCCCAATATTTTTATTATTTCATCTTTCATTTTATTGACATATTCACTATCTTTACACAAACTGTTATTAAATTTCCAATATGACGCCTTAAAACATCTATCATTTTCCTTATCATCATTAGGTTTATTCAAAAGTTGCAAAAAATTTGCTGAATGATCTGGCGCAATAGAAGTTAATATCTTGCATTCCTTTACAATATCATGCAACTCACTCGAAATAAACCAATAATCAAGTCTACTTTGCATAAACGGAAATACCTGTCGATAAGTATATTGTCTATCTAAATTATGGGTGGCCCTCCATATATCTATCAAATTACATTCCTCGACGAAATTATCAAAACACTGATCAAAATTTGCATACTTCTTTACCATTGCTCTCCCATTATAATCTAATTCAAAATTTCGTATCAAGTTAAAATCTCCACCAATAATAATCAAATTTCCATTATCAACAAAAGGATGCAGAATCTTTTCAACTTCAGACAGAAAGTCTCTCCTCTCTGTTTCTTTACCCCTCACTGGAAAATATACATTTACAATAACAATTTCCATACCTTGTAAAACACATTTCATCAAAATATATCTACCTTCATGATCTATATCCACATATAAAACATTCAATTTTAAATTTGCATTAACCAACAAACAAACACCTTTACTATGTGGTGTACCATGACTAAAATAGGATACTCCGTCCCACTCCTCTCTCCACTTTTTTTTCAACTTCAGGAGAGCTATACGTCTCTTGTAATAACACAACATCAGCTTTTTTATACGTACACCAGTTAATAATATTCTTTCTTTTCCTTGCATCCCTAATACCTTTTACATTCAACGAAAGGAAATTACAGCGAATATCTAAATCATCCCAAGCCATAGTTACAGACGAGTACCGCCAGAACAAGCACAGTTAATTCACCTGACTCCGAAATACATTTACAGCTACCATCTGCATACACACAAACACACCACTTATACACACACTCACTCACCCCGATTACACTCACAATTACACTTACACTCGTGGAGTCCGGAAGGATGTCCATGTACACTTCCATAACCAACGAAACGAGTCTCCCCCCACCCCCCCCCCCCCCACCTCCCACTGCATTGCACTAACGAAGAATGGACACAGGCAATGATTTCCCCTATTTTAAGTGCGTAACTCTTGCTCAGCATCTGAAAAAAGAGGAATGGAGTAAAATGAAGAGGAATAATCAAGAACAAGAAAAAATAAATTAACACCCGACTAATACAGCTTGACCTTGTATTGTTCCTCTCTTGGGTGCCCCTGGGTTATGGCTAACGAAATTGTAGTACCTTCGAGACCAAATCGGACTGTGCATAGCTGTGACAAAAAAGACAACTTGAGAGGGATACGCCCTGTTCAATATGCAATCTACAAAAAAAAAAAAAAAAACCACAGTGTTAAGGGGAAAAGAATTGTAATCTAGTATCTTCTGTTCTCTTAAACATGTTTCATATACTACAAAAAATAGAGAGAAAAATGACGTCCATCCTGTTTTTTTTTCTTGATTTTTGTCATTGTTGTTGTTGTGCAGATCGTACAATCTGTCTCGACGGATTTTTCAGCTGCGATTTCTCGTGTATCTCGATATCGTATTATTGTGATTTCAAGAAAGATTGTGATGACGGATCAGACGAAATCGATTGTGGTAAGCCAACCAATAGCCACTTGTTGCAGGGGGCTTGTAAAGTAATTGCAATAACTGATTAGTGGGAATCAGTGAGAAGGCTGGGGGAGGATTGTTCCAATCCTTGTGGGATTCAATTGAGAGTACATTATGTATTTATTGTTGTGTGAAAATTATTCGCTTCAGAATGCTCTCATATTCAAGTAATGTGCAGTTCAATGTTTCTAGGTTAGCATGCATGTAGAGTGACGGGGCGTCCGTTAACGATCGTCTTGTCACTGTTCAGGTATGCTAGCTTCCACGAGCATTATGTTGGACCCCACTGAAGAGCTAATTCTGGAAAAAGCTGACTCTGAGCTTTAAGATTCGTACAGTCGACTCTAGTTTATATAAAGAATGTACTCGGCACCGCCTGTTTTATTCCGTTATATCGAAAGTAAAATGATATCAATAACTGAATAAAGTGTAACTGAACAAACATACAATAAAAAAAACTAGAGCTGATAATGTTGTGGCTTGATTTTCTTTATTTTTTTCTTTACTTCGTAGAAAATCGCTACAACCGTGTTCGTTATAACGGGAGTACCCTGGTTATTCCAATCATTTATTACATCCACTTTCTCCTCGTTTTCAGTGTTTGACGATGCATGTCCACCGACTCACTTCTACTGTGACCTTGACGACAAATGCATAGATAAAAGCAAAGTTTGCAATCAGATAGTGGATTGCCCTAAGTCGAATGCTGATGAAGAAACGTGTAGAGACGGTATGTACATTATCTTATCAAGGCTCGAGCGGTCGCGGCCCGGTGACCAAGGTTAACTAGAAACAGAACTCGCGCCACCAAATTCTATTGCCGAGCAACAACAATATCAACAAAAACAACAGCATCAACAAAAAAAATGTTGGTGTTTGGCCTATTTTATGTATAACTGTAGCCATTCTGTATACTTCATCCTATCGTACGTATGCTACAAGCAATGTGATGTGCACATGTGTAGTAATAATGCAGAAACCACACAAAAGCTGTGAATTTAAATCTAAAAATACGAATAACATTGCATCCTCCAGTTATTTTCTCGAGTTACAGCAAGGATGATATGCACACCATAGACAAGTGTAAATATGCATTCACTTCACACGATGTGCCGTATCAGTGATTATGTTTTTGCTTTTCCTTGTCCAAGCTTACAAAGAATCGTTCTGATCAATGGACTAGGTACATTTCTGTTGGGTAGATTAAGAGCACCACTAAGTTTTATTGAATTTAATCGACACCCCCTGTATACTGCACTGTGGTTGAGGCATTACCACACACTATTCAATGAAATATGTGGGGAAATTCTATTCCATTGTGATCAATGTTCCTTGTTCAGGTTAATGCAATGTCACAAACCTGAAAATCTAAATTTTAAAGATTTTTATCGCAAAGTAAGCTAAGCGCCAATGTCAATCTTCAGAACAAAATGAAATCCTTCCAGTAATGTCTCACTTGTGACATAACGAGGAATATTCTAGAAGTAATGTTTGAAATTAACCTGTATTTTCAGATTTTTTTTTCTTTTTAACAGTTTTAAATACGAAAATACCTCAACTTAACACAAATGGATTTAGCTCGTTTTGCGATAAAACTCTTCAATTCGTCCTTGCTTTTACCTCTGCCAGAGTCAGAGCTAACAACCATGTCTTCTAAGATCAATCTGTTTCTCACTCAGAATACCTGAAAAGGGGATATTTCCAGTGCTACAGTGGGACCTGGATTCCAGGGTCCGCCAGGTGTGATGGGCTGTTAGATTGCATCGGTTTTAGTCATGAGGATGAAATGGACTGTGGTAAGTACCAAACTGATTAGGCCTACATTATCGTGCTGGCAACTTGGACATGACATGTCATTTAGGTAAATACTAACCTGTGAAAACTCAAACATCTTCTGGCAATGATCAAGAAATATACCAAAGCAATGCTTAAACAGTGATCTCCGTAGGTGTTATCGTGTAACTATTCTTTTGAAACTTAGTCCTGAAAATATTATGGACTATTTGTAGTCCAGAACATAATTATGGACTTATAACCCACCCCAGCCTCAAATAAAAAGACGCACAATTAAGTCGAACGATTGACTCTGTAACACCATACCAGTCCATGGAATAGTTCGACTTAAGCAATCTGTTACTCAGTTTCAAGTGTTTTGAGCAGATGAGTGTAGATATGAATCATTGGCAGATTTATTTACATACATTGTAGCACGTATTTTTTTTCTCTGATCTCTTAACACTTGATGAAGAATCCATGGATTGCAACGACGACAACCAGTTCCCATGTCTCAACGGCGCATGCGTTAACAGCAGCGTGCTCTGTATTTATGACGTCGATTATCTGGGCTATGTCATTGGCTGTCGTGACGTTTCACATCTGCGTAAAGCTCACTGTGGTGAGTAATACTTTTGGCAAAGTTTGAATATTTTGGACTTGTTTTCAGCTATGTATTTGAAAAAAAAAAAATAAACTCGCTGGGACTACACTGACTTACTAATCAAACAACGTTGTTCTCTTTTGAATCAGGGATGTACGAATTTATCGTGTAAGCTCGTAAGTATCATATTTGGAACATGTTGCCACCATAGAATGGTTCCATTGTGCAGCCTTATACCATTGCAACGACCGGAGCAGGACCGTTGATATTTTGCGTAATATCAATAGGTAATACAATTCATAATTACCAAATATGTTTCGTTGATCCTCTTCTCCGAATTCCAGACAAAATATTTCCTTAATGCTTTAAAAGGAAAGAAAGAAATGACTATCTACCATGAAACTGTTACTGTGACACAAACGAAACGGCTATGTCAAATTGTACACACTGTTCTGCGGTGCTTAAAAGTCGTTGTAGTGGTGGGAAAATTCCTGTCCTTTCTATAAACACATTTGAATTATTCTAGACACATTGACGTTGTCTGGAAAAGACAACAAGTTAATTCTCAAGGGAACACTCTGCTGTAGAGACGGGAATGATGACAAGTCTTTATCTAGACTGTTACAGGAGAAAAATGCCAACACAAATTCATTACAAAAATGAACTTATCTTCTTTCTCTGTCCTGGAAGGTCATAGTGTGGCCCTTGATGAAATAATTAGGTAACCTGATCGCGACTAGTCTCTGTTTTAATACACTGTATAGCCATGGCTTGTGTAGAAATGCATCAGTTAGGCTCAGGTTCTTAGGATTCTTCCGACCTATCGTGTTTTGGTTTTGTGGGTTGAGGATTTGGGGGTAGAATGCTACGCGGAATCCCTGCCGTCACAGTGATAACTTCACATTCTAGTTGCATTATACATTGCACTGACTGGGCATAAATGTGACACAAACCCTTAATCATCCATTTCCGGTGCAGAATCCTTCAGCTGTCCAGAATACCACTTCAAGTGCCCGGATTCTTACTGCATCCCACTGAGAATGAGGTGTGACGGGGAGAATAACTGCCCGAACGGTGATGACGAGCTGTTGTGTGAAGGTAGGTGGCGTTTCATGCCATCTTATGGGACATCAACACTACACGAAAGATGTCCATCCTTTGTCGTTAAAATTTGGATAGCATTTGTGCAGTTTGTTTCTTTCTTTCTTTACTGACGAACAGGAGCGTCAATACGCCAGCTTTTTGCCTTCATTTGACGTCTTCGTCTGGTTTCAAATTAACTAGTAATCATAATCATTTCGAAATTAATCAAGCACTGTGCATTGTTTAATTCAAACCACTGACATTACAGCACATGGGATACCCACCGCAATACGTGCATTTATAATCTAAAACCTGCAAATAATTTGACATATATGACCTCTGGAAAAAGGCTCTAAATCTGTACTTTTCTTATAATTTTTCGTTTCTTTTTCCACGGAATGCTTATAAGGGATGAAAAATCAACTGTGGTGCAATTTTAAGAGTACATGGAACAGACATTGGAAAATAACAACGCTTATGCGAGAAGAAATTCCTGAACAACTTTTATTCTTCTATACATTCACAATCACCCATAATCCACATTGCTAGCTTTCATTTCTAGCTTTCGTTAAATAAAAATGTGATCTTCTTCGTCTTATATACCAAAATGTGCATGTCTGACACTGTCTAGTCACCATGATGCAGTAGTCTGGGGCAAATTACGAAAATGTGCATTTTTTTGTTCGTTTTCTTATATCAAGTGACTGTTTCATTGTATTTTACTCTGCTCTCTTAAGATAAATCAAGACTCGGATTTACTTGTGTGGACTGTGACTGTTGGTAACATGCCCAGACCTTTAGTTTCATATGTTTGATATGTCCTCTCTAACTTATCTGGATCTTTCTTTAAAAGAATAAAAAATGAAGGAAGGTGAAACCAAAAAAAAAAAAAAAATAGATATTCAGTGTAGTGAAATGATTTCAGTAGAAAAGGAGAGTTATTTTCTTGTGACATTTGTCATTCGCTCGTCTTCTTTATTCCTTCTTCTTCCTGACTCTGCATATTACTGTAAGATTTCACATGCTATGTTAGGAGACATTATTCTTCAACCAAGCAAAGTGTCGTGATGTTTCCAAAGGGATATGAATGCAGTTGAATGCGGAATTTACACAGAAATTAGAAATGGAGGGGTAAGATTGAGGCTGCCATCCTAAAACATAATAAACCTTTCAAGAAAGCAGGTGATCATTGTCAAATTTCGTTTCATTACTCCTATCTCTTCACAGAGAATACATACGCCCTTGTCTGTCCTCCTCGTACGTACAAATGTCGAGACTCGAATCTTTGTCTGCCACCGCACGAAGTGTGCGACGGAATCACTCACTGTCCGGGGGCCGACGACGAGCTGTTTTGCGGTAAGGGTTCAATGTTAAACAAGTAACACAGGCAGGTGTGACAGGGACGGATCAAGGATTTCCGTCAAGAGGGGGCACCTTTACAAAATTAAAGTCACTCCCCCATTTTTTGTCTTATTTTTTATTTCTTTTGTTTCAACAATTGATAAAGAAGGGGCACCCGGAGCGCTTGTCCCTGGATCTGCCACTGTGACATGCAAAGTAGAGATTATGCACTCTAATTACAGATGTCGTGCCATATCATGGTGACTAGTTTTTGAAAGTAAACAGAAATTTGGATATGGACATCTTTTTTCTTCTCCTTGGTATTGGATTTGTCGCTACATACTGTCAAAACTTAATATGATTTGATTCTCTTCTGTTTAACTCGACAGAAATCGACTCAATGTGCCCATCTGAGTGTGAATGTATTGGACAAAACATTAAATGTCATTTCACAAAGTCGTCCGGACTCATTCATTTCCCTCTTGACGTTAAGAGAATGTAAGTTTGTAAAATTCCATATCCCCACTGCATTAAGATTAGTATCAATTTTGAAGAGTTTGTTCGCATAAACCGATAAGTCCATATTTGCCATATGGAGATATTTACGATTAAAGGTCAAGAAAAATAAAGAGAATAACAAGAAAAATTTTGCTTCTTTTGACCATAACTTCAAAAATATATCATTTAAAGATATTATTCTGTACTTCATGACAGAGACCCTACTTCAAAATCTTCAAAAATAGACTTATCGGTTATTGAGAAATAGCTCTTCAATTTTTTTTCGCCGTATCAAATTATATTTATTTCTGTCAATGACCTTTCATTAAATATTGTTGAATACACCTGTTAGTACAGGCGTCAAGGTGTTAATTGGTCATAGTCAGGACAAGCAATGTTTAACGTTGTCAGCAGTGCTGACAGAAATGTTCTGACTTCCAGGTTGCAACACGATATCCTGACAGTTATGGTTGCAACTTGATATCAACTTACAGGCGAAACGGTTTACCTGAAAAAAAAAAATCCAGGGTCTTTGATTTTACTTTCATAGTTTTAAAACTTTTTTTTTGGAATGAGTGTTGATCCTTTCCTACGAAAGCATCCACACTCGACGTTTTCCGATGGACTGTTTAATCCGGGATGTGTAGACAACATATTGTAAGCGTGTTCAATCTACACTGTAGCATCTCTGTCGTAAAATTGTACAACATGTATTACAGCGGACCATTACCCTTCCACCTTTCAGCTCGATCCAGGTTAACCGTGAAACTACTTTTCTAAGAATTTCGAATTCATCTGACGACCCCGTAACGGCTCAAGTGCCGAAAGTCGTTTTCATGTGGCCATCAAACTACTTCAATTTTCGTGAATTGTAAGTAAATCTTTAAATTATTCAAAATCATGAATCGAGCGTAAATTCGTTCACAGAAGCATCAAAAACAAGACTACATATTTTCTATTTAATGGTAGGGGTTTGACATTTTTTTTTTTTTTTGGTTTTGTTTTCACCATGGGTAGCCTACGAAATCTCTCTTTGGAAAATAAACAAGATCGGTTATCTTTTGATACTTGTAGTGTTTCCTGTTATCTGTAGACAATTTCAAGTCCGTGTCTCAATAAGAGAGGACCAAACGTATCGAACATGCAAAAGAAAAACAAAAATAAACAATTTCGTTCAAACTTTTTTTATCCTTTTTTTTTGCATTTTTGGTAAGCAACATCGTCAGATATAAAGAATCTCCTAAATGTCTCTTTCTTTTTACATTAATTCACAGACTTCACATTTTGTTTCATTTCAACTCGTTAATGATGTTACATTTCTTTTTTATCTAAATTGTTGAAAGGGATATTTCCGATACTGGCCTTGATGACATTCCTCCGGGTGCCTTTGAGCCTGCCAGGAATCTACGCTTTCTGTAAGTTAGTAGAATGAATAAAAGAAAGGTTAACGAGCAGACCAATAACATTGCTGATTATCACAAAACAAAACAAAAAATTGCACGTGCAGATCTTGCGTGAGGATTGAAAGTAGGTGAAATGGGTCAACCAAGCCGTTCTTCGTTTTTTTTTTTCATATTTCCTGGAAAGAGCTAGTCTTCTCCGAATCTGCATTTTGCAATAGTTTGGAATCATAAAACGAAAGGAAAAAGTGTGTACAAAACCAATTTTCATCAAAAGAACTGTAAATTCATTAATTTTTGATATTTTATGCACTTTTATATTTCAGAGGAGATGTCTTATTATCTCAACAAATTCTTAGCAATGAAGTTGTAGACGATTTAAATTTTCTGAATTTTCTAATGATGCAAACTATTTTACCATTTCGGCACATGATCAGCCAAATTTTACTTGACCTTTATGAAAGTAAACATTGATTAGAATCAATTATAATAATCAACACGAGAAGCAAAATATGATGTTAGTCGTGATGTGCTGACTTACCAGACCTCTTGACACAATGTGTTCAAATTAAGCCGCTATTTACATGAAGGACGTAACGGAAAACACCTTGCATACTCTGTGAAGCAACGTTTGGAGGGAATAACTTTTAATGTTCTTTACAAACCTACTATGTTGACAACTATGATAATTGCGTTATCAAACGTGCGACACAGCGATATCAGAGTGTTTAGGAAAATATAAACTGATTTTTGATGTATTTGTTTTATTTTCATCACAGGAATGTCTCAGGAAACCCAAGACTCATAATTTCATCACACGTTTTCTACGACCTGTATCGGTTACATGTATTGTAAGTTGATTACCGTAGTTGTCATTTTTGCCACTTTTTCTGAAGCACTTGCCTTCACCCATTACTGACTGTCACCTCAAAACATCCATAAATTCACTGACACTAATAAACAAGTAATGAGCTTTGATCAGGCTCAAACATGGCAATATTGTATACGGATGTTCGACGACTAAATCATGCTCTGTCGGGTAACAAATTGAGGCAAAAATACAATTTTTATGATGTTATAACATAAAAATTTAATATTGTCATTAAACCCATAAAAGTATTACGGCGTCGTGCAGTTCTTCGTGCACCAAGAGCATAGACTGAAAAAAAAATGAACTGAATTTACGAGCTTTACTAAAAAAATATATTTACGACCTTATGTCTTGTACAGTGAGGAAACAGATATTTTAAAATATGATGATTGGTGATAGTAGATTCGATACAATGATAGGCCCTGTGCGAGAATATTCATGAGGTCATAGAAAACACACCTTCCTCTCTCCCATCGAATAAGAGGTATTATCGTATGAAAAGTGTGGCGAAATACAATAGTATTAGTATCGTGGCTACCCTGCTTAAAAGAACTGAATGTCCCAAAGTGTGACTCAAACACAATTTGAAACACAGTGTGAACACATTGTGAGCACAGTGTGAAATCTCTTCACACTGTTAAATTTGACCGTTTTAACATTGTGGACACATTGTGAGTGATCAACTCACAGTGCGAAACAGAACATTACAATGTGAACTCTCTGTGAAAAAGCACATCACAGTGTGAAATCATCCCCACACTGTAAAAATCTAGTTTTTCTTTATATTAAGCAAATAATCAAAGCAAGATTCTTAGTATGTGGAATATAAAATCAATTATCCTACTTTGTGAACATAATCATTGTGCGCCCGAACTATGAGACACCATGCTCTTTCCCACAGGAAAGCTAAAAGATTGATCAGCCTAGCTACATTCAACATGTTTCAAAGACCATATCTTCAACAAATTTTGCCTATACCCGTGGGGGAGGGTGGGGGGGGAGGGGGCATGTAAATTTGAACGCTCAAGCTGGAAACTTGCGAAAAAATGAAGCCGTGTGTAACTTACATCATTTGACATAACATTAAATATCTTTCATGTACAGCAACAGTATACTACGACTTTATATCGAAGTTGGTGTATTGGCAGGGTTACATTGTGCTTGTGTATGTTTTCTCCTTTTATAGGGATATAACCAAGACGAATACAAAGTCCAGTGACGAGGCCGCTAGTGAGGCCTTCAAAAATCTGACTGACATCAAACACATGTAAGTCTGTCTGTACCGGTCTAAAATGCATGAAGGTCTTTCGAGTTTTAATTTCTATAGCTCAGTGTAGCGTTCAATTAGCCAACTTTCAGTTTTAATTCAATATTTCATTTGACTCACTTCTTAAATGTATTTAAGACTTTACTGATTAATAACTCATTATCATCAATGAAGACTTTAAGTCTGGTAACTTTGTTGACATATAAGAAATAAGATGTAGTCATTTCCCCCTTTTTTCACACAAGTGTACAGTAAGTAGACTCGAATGAAACTGAAAATCGTGTAAAATAGCTTAATAAACATGATAAAGGAAAGGAAAGACCAAATTCCTAATAATGATTAAGAGCTAGAGGAGGAAACGGAAATCTGATTCAATTATTAAATCACAGTTTGTCAGGTGGTCTAAGTGGGAGAACCACATATTTTGGCAACTTTGCCACTTTGAATATGAATTGCCATTGCAAGTTGCAATAATGTGAAACCATACGGTTGATTTAACAAGTCAGTTTAAATGATATTGATTTGTTTATTATAAACATAACAGAAATCGCACGGCCATGCATTGCCCCTCCCCCATCACAAATTACACAGATCGCATAGTCTTGTCGGTTATGACAGATTTCTAAGTCTAGATTAACATTATTCGCAATTAAATCACACGTTTCACGTAAGCTTCTTCGAAACATTTTCGTTGTTTGATAATAATGTTCTTTCTGTTCTTTTGTTCCTTCGTAGTTACACCGACAATTACGGTTTCTGCTGTTTGAAACCTCGTGGCGCTACCTGTCATGGCGTAACCAATCAGTTCTCCTCATGTGACGATCTTCTAAAAGATATATCCCTCCGCGTATTCATGTGGATCTTGGGTTTGAGCGCTCTGCTCGGTAACATAACGGCTCTCTGTTTGCGCATACGAGAGCGTCGGAAAGACGGCCAGACTCCTGCGCAGATTCTCCTCATCTGTAACCTCGCGGTCTCCGACCTGGTGATGGGAATCTACATGATCATCATCGCAAGTGCCGATGTTATATACCGTGGAAATTACGCCTACCACGCGGAGGAGTGGACCAGTAGTGTAATTTGCAAGATGGCGGGGTTTCTTTCCGTACTTTCCAGCGAAGTGTCCGTTCTGCTCGTTATGCTGATAAGTATCGATCGCTTCCTATCGGTCGTATTCCCTTTCAAGAACGAAATTCATCTGAACATAGTTTCTGCGCGCATCCTGGTCGCCGCGTCGTGGCTTTTCTCCCTTGTTTTGAGTCTAGTTCCGGCTCTGCCCGTTCCTTACTTTAGAGGGTTTTATGTAGTGTCTAGCGTGTTCCTTGCTCTCCCCCTGACAAAAGAACGAGTGAGTGGATGGGAGTACTCCATCGCCGTTTTCATCTGTACGAATTTCGTCTGCTTCCTGTTGACCTTCCTGTGTTACTTCACCATCTACATCAGCGTCAGGAGATCACACAGGAGAATTGTTGACATGGGGTAGGTGAACGTAGAGGGCTAATTTCACACACGAACGACTTGCAAAAGATGCAAAATTAATGTTATCAAATGGTAAAGTACAACATTCATATTTTATATAGAGAATGGAATGTTTGATCAGTGTCACACAATAAACTTTAAGTGACAGTATAGTCGGCACAAACATATTTGAAAATTAAGGCAGATATGTCGGGAACCTGGAGAAAAGCAATATTGCTCGTGCGGTAGGTTCTTAGACACGTTACAAAAGCAGTTGGTGCACACACACACACACACACACACACACACAAACACACAAAGAGTGTGTGCAAAAAGAACAAGAGACGAGAGAAATGAAAGGGAGCGAAAAAAGAAAGAGATGAAAAGAGATTTGACTTCATCTAGAGATAGTCACAAACTCTCATTAGAACCATTTTTCTCCTGATTATCGTGAAAATTTGTTGGCATTTAAGCCGTGTGTTCCTTATAAGGTGACTGTCCATAGTAGTATGTTTAGCAATGGTTTACACGACATTCCCACACACATTCAGTTCAGTTCAAATTCAGTTCAAATTTATTTCATATTTCCATTTTCTC
Source organism: Diadema antillarum (assembly GCF_040938485.1). NCBI lineage: Eukaryota > Metazoa > Echinodermata > Echinoidea > Diadematoida > Diadematidae > Diadema > Diadema antillarum. Next base: position 2,002,054 of record NW_027271039.1, read on the forward strand.
AATGATGAGATTACAAAATTATTGACAACAAAACAAGAATACAAAATATATACAACCATGTCTTTTGATTGTAGAAGAAAAAGGAAAAAAAATCACACAAATGTACAGGGTCATATCGTGTGAAAATTTCACTAGTAAGTATAAGAAATATGATGGGGCCTACTACCTTGCTAAAAGCTTGGTAGTGTGTATCCACTAAGTAATAACTGTTTTAATTTTCGTTTGAAGGTGAATAAAGATAAGGAAGAAGTGATATCTAGAGGGAGATCATTCCAATATCTGGGTCCAGTAAATATAATTGTTTTCTTTGCAAAAATAGTGCGAGTACGGGGAAGGTGATAGGCGTCACTCTGCCGAGTGGGATAACAGTGGATAGAAACAGATGGTAATTCATTAGTTGTTAGTTTATTCATGAAAATTCCGAGATTGTAATTAAATAGGTCTGAAATTTTCAGAATTCTGTTTTGAAGGAAAAAACAATTGGTATGAGCAAAATATCCGGCGTGGTTTATGATTCTTATTGCACGCTTTTGAATACGGAGAAGGGAATCTAGTAATGAGTGAATTGCATTTCCCCACGCCAAAATTCCATAATTAAAGTGTGGAGATATTAAACAAGAATAATACTCTGCAAAATATGAACAGGAAAGAAATGTTTGAGCTTATTCAATATTCCAATATTTCTCGACAAAGCTTTACTTACAAAATTAACATGAGTTTTCCAGGATAATTCTTGGTCAATACAAAGCCCTAAAAACTTTGTGTTATTAATATGCTTTAAACATAAATCGTTTATTTTGATATCATATGGAACAACATTTAAAGAATTACTTAATACCATATAATGAGTTTTTTTTCTATGTTCAAGGATAATTTGTTCGCATAAATCCAGTTTTGCACGGACCTGAGCTCAGAATTCATCATATTTATTAATGCATTAGGGTCTCGATGTGAAAAAAACAAGCTTGTGTCATCGGCAAAACAAATGAATGACAAAATTTGCGATGATTTTGGAAGATCGTTTATGTATAAGATAAATAAAAGTGGGCCCAAGAGGGAACCCTGCGGGACTCCACATGAAATAGGCTTTAATTGCGAATCATGGCTATTGATATCAACAAATTGCTTTCTTTCTGTTAAATAACTCTTAAACCATTCTAAGGGGGTCCCGCGGATTCCATAGTGACACAATTTATAAAACAAGATTTCGTGATCTATCGTGTCGAAAGCTTTAGAAAAATCTAGAAAAACTCCAATTGTATGTTCAAAACTATCTATAGCATGAGCTACCTTGTCTATAAAAGTAAGTAAAGCATGGGTTGTGTTGTAATGTTTTCTAAAACCAAACTGACAATCCGACAGAATGTTATGATTTGTGGGAAATTTTAATAATCGTGTGTAAACCACCCTTTCAAGAATTTTAGAGATTGAAGTCAACAAAGAAATTGGTCGGTAATCATTCACCAAATCTTTCTGTCCCTTCTTAAAGATAGGGAAAACCTTTGCGACCTTCATCTTATTAGGGACTTTGCCATTAAATAAGGATTGATTAAAAATGTATGTAAGAGGAGTAATGATTTGGCTTAAAACATTTTTTAAAGAAAATTTGTAATTCCATCATATCCTGAACTTTTTTTATCGTTCAAATTCTTAATAATATCTATAATTTCCTCTTCAGCAATAGGTTCAAAAAATAATTACGTCCAAACTCTATGCACTACGTCCAAACTTTTCGGAGTCATAGACCAGCTATTGGTTTATGACCCAGTAGTCGAAACACAATGGGAGATGAAAACTTTGTTCAATATTAGACTTTGCTGTTTTTTTCCGACATTTGCTTCCTTCGAAAATCGATTGCTTGCTCAGTATTAAATGATCCACAGTGTGTCTCTAAAAAAAAGTAAACCCAACTTCAACGGCAAATTTTCAGAAAACTATAAGATATTTACACATTAGTTTTTTCATGGTTAGATAGTCCAATAAGTCCACTGTCCAATGATACCGCGTAGGTTATGTAACTCTCATGCATGACTGAGCATGATTCAACTTAGTGAATGGGTGTGAAATCATCACTGTGGCAAGTTCCGTGATCAGCATACTTTCTCATGGCTCTTTTTGTTGGAGGCTGCCTGTCGGGGAACTGCACCCGAAAAGCCTCTTGAACTTCCACGAAACTTCTTGTTTCCTGGTATCGAGTTACCAGGAATACTCTCTGCTCAGTTGTCAACTGTACCATGTTTGGAAAGCATGTGAAGTGTGAATGTGTCAGGAACAATCTTTGCTGAAATTGTTATGTAATCATAGGCCTAACATGTGACAAAAATTTAACTTCAAATATGCCCTGAATGCGTGACAATAGCAAGAAATAACTTGCCACAGTACTGATTTCACACCCATTCACTAAGTTGAATCATGCTCAGTCATGCATGAAAATTACATATCCTACGTGGTATCATCGGATAGAAGACTTATTGGACTATCTAACCATGAAAAAATAATGTGCAAATATTTTATAGTTTTCTGAAAATTTGCTGTTGAAGTTGGGTTTACTTTTTTTAGAGACACCCTGTATATAACAATCCCATCTCTACAGATACGATGATGCGTCATATCTAAAACATTCCCATGAAGTGGTCCGTAAGACAGGTTAGACAGGCAGGGGTTTTGTAACAGTTGATAGGCCTATGGTATACTCCCCTTGATGCATAACTTGCATGTTTCTGTGATATTAATATGACTAGCAAAAGACATGGTGAGGGAACATGCAATCTATGCTCGGTCTCGGGGAGGGCACATTCAAATGTATTTTGTCAATCATTTGAGTACTTTAGCAATGATTGACAGATGAGGTCAAAACAACTTTGTTTGTTTTTTGTGGGCGTATCCAAGTAATCTGAAGAAAAATAAAGGAAAAGTATTCAAAAATACATTTATTGTTCTTAATATTTGATTCACCTTAAAAGTGACGTTAAGGGTATCGTGAATCAACACAAACTAACATGCATCTGTATGTCATAAAACTTTTAATTGCCCTTCCTTTTATGCTCATATGATGACAGGTTCGAGTCCCACTGGTTCTTTCTTTTTTTTTTCCCCCGACATGTTTGTTAATTTACAGATCAGCAGTTGCGATCATTAACAAATTTCATTAACGTAGAGGGAGACAAATTGAAGAAACTCACACCTGAATAATATCATGAATATATCATGAACATATACTTGTGTTTATGCATGCGACTGCTCAACGGCTTTGAGAGAATGTGAAGAGGAAAATGATTATGCGTACATGTAGATTTGATAACCACAATTTGTATAGGCATACTTTCGGAATGTATGCAAATATATATGAGATATGAGAAAGGGAGGAGAAATCGGTGCGTAGCTTGACATCATTATTCTTCTCACTGTTCCTCCTTTTTGGAAAAGCGCAAGAGTTGAAAAATTGGTCTCCGCCGGGAATCGAACCCGGGTCTTTGGCATGGAACGCCAACGCCTTAATCGCTCGGCCACGGAGACGTCATAGCGATTCAGGCACACCCAAGCTCGAATACCCGGCGGACCAACCTTTCAACTCTTTAGCATACGTTCCTCTTTGGGGCAGAGAGTTATGAATAACAACCAGCCGCATGTCTCAGCTGGATCTGCAATTAGATTCACGCAGCGGTGAATCGGAATAATGTTTTTGCGAAAGAAGTCACCGCTACAACAGCTTTTTGGCTTCTCCTGAATAATTTTGCATATGTGAGATATGAGAAAGGGAGGAGAAATCGGTGCGTAGCTTTGACATCATTATTCCTCTTACTGTTCCTCCTTTTTGGAAAAGCGCAAGAGTTGAAAAATTGGTCTCCGCCGGGAATATATATATATATACATATATATTTGTTGTTGTTTTTTCGATGAAGGTATGGTCTAGCTGATAGCAAAGTGCTGGCTGGTTGGTTATCATTGTTATTATACCAGTGTTATAAATTCATTTTTATCATTGTTATTATTATTATTATTATTGATATTATTATTATTATTATCATTATCATTATTATTATTATAATTTTCACCATACAGCATCATCACCATTGTTTTTTTATTGTAATCTTTCCTTGCCTTAGAGCTGTGAACTCCCGAATGATGAAAGAGCAAATTACAATGACTACCAAGATGGCGCTCGTGGTGGGGACAGATTTTGTGTGCTGGATGCCGATAATCATCATGGGCATTCTGGCCAACTCAGGAGTTGCCGACATACCCGGAGACACCTACGCCTGGACGGCCGTATTCATCCTACCACTAAACTCCTCGCTCAACCCTTACCTCTACACTCTCTCTGCCGTCCTTCAGCGCAAAAAGGAATTGCAAGCTGGTAACGAATGCTGCTCCCGTTTGCTTTATGTCGGTCTTTTAATCGATATGACGCAGGTTCGATTCTCGAGTCTAGCCGTGCTCAATGTTATTATGGAATCTCACTCTATTCGACCCGCAATCCACTAGAATTGTTTATGATTGGTCACTTGCCTGATGCAACTGTTTTTGCTTGTTTGCTTGTTGTTTGTGTATTGTTTTTTTTTATTCTTTCTTTTAGGAACAATTACATATTTCATCATAACATGTACTTCGCTTATCTTTTTACGATGGAAGATACAATATCAATTATGTTATGTCCATTAGCGTATTGAAATAATTAAATTGGGATGAAACAGAACTATTTTGTAACAATAACACGCTCCTATTATGATTATTATTATAATGATGATATTTCGATCATGATTTTTAACCTTTATTCCACAAATAAAAATAACAACCATATGCAATGTGAACAGGACCAAGAATCATTGTAGCATTCAACTTTATTTTAAAAAAAAAATCCGTTCTTTCATTTGAAACTTTTAGTGTCTCCTTACACGTTCAATTCAATTCACTTCAATTCCATTCAAAGTTTATTTCATCTTCGACAAGACATGTATGTTTCACTTCCTTTGATAACAGAGAATAAGGTAAACAGAGCATTGTGAAATAAAAATATACAATAAGTGAGGACCTTATAGTAATTATACATTGTAGTAAAAAAAGAAACAGAAGTGGTCGAAGTGAAGTACATGAATAACCTTGCATTCAAAGTATTATGTTAATCGTATCAAAATGTATACTTCCGTAGTTGTTTAGCCAAATAGTTTTTTAACTAACGTAAGATTTTTGTATGGTTTGTTTTCTGTACTTTATATTTTTGATCGCAATTTTTTCCCCGAATTTATACTTATGATACAATTGCTTTTTCTTCATAGTGAACGAAGAGGGGATTTTGAAACCCAAGTTAACCTAAGTGTCTTTTCTTAACCTCATCTATATTTTGGGGTTGTTATTTTATAATATCGTCATCCAAATGATTGCAGGTTTTGTGAAATATTAAAAAGACTAATTGATTTCAACAAATCAGCGTTATCAAAAGCCACGTTTATACAGCTAGCTAACTTTTCAAGCAAAATTCTACGACAAGATAAAGCGAATGAAAGAGGTTTAGAATTGTTTATTGAAGTTTTAAGAGTATCGTAAAGAATATAAAAGAAGCGAGGATGGGTTAAGTATTACATCCAAGTAATCAATGAGTATAGCAGAGTGATGTTAAACATATTTTGATTTACAATAGGAAAAGCCAAGGAAAAGCCAAACGCACCCTTCAAATATTATTATTCTCAGATTTCAGCAAATCAATATTAAAATTGCCGAGTTAGAAACGGTCCTTACTTCGAAAAAACAAACAAGTAAACAAACAAACAAACACGGGGGTATCGTCAAATTCAACAACTCATATATTTGTGAGAAAAAAAATCCAGATAGTTGAGATTTGTCGCTTACCACAACTTTCCTCTTTACTTGTGTATAAATTTCTATTAAAAAAAAGATTCAAAGATTTTATTCATTCGAGAAATCAAGAAGAGTGCACTAAAAGGTGCATAATATACAAACGATCACCTCCGACCCTCCTATGACAAGCATGTAAGAACTTCCAATTTCAAAAGAAATTCCAGAATAGGAAGTTAACCGAGTTTCACTTCAAGGGGATGAAAAGTAACTGATCAGTTGAAATCAGTTGGAATGCTGGGGGATGATTGTTCCAATCCTTGTGGGATTCATTTAAGAGTACATTATATATCTATTGTTGTGTGAAAATGATTTGCTTCAGAATGGTCTCATATTCAAGTAATGTGCAATTTAATGTTTCCAGGTAAGCATGCCTGTACACTGACGGGGCGATCGTTAGTGATCAACTGCACATCACTTGAATATGAGACCATTCTGAAGCAAATAATTTTCACACAACAAAAGATATATCATGTAATCTCAAATGTATCCCATAAGGATTGGAAAAAATCATCCCCCAGCATTCCCACTGATTCCCACTGATCAGTTACTAGCCATCCCCTTTAACCCAATAAGCAGAATAATTATAAATCTATATTTGAAGAGTTTGTTTGCAAAAACCGATAAGTCCATTTTTGAAGATTTTGAAGTACGGTCTCTGTCATAAAGTACAAAATAATATCTTTTAAATGATATATTGGTCACTACCTATAAAGGTATATTTTGAAGGTATGGTCAAAAGAAGCAAAAATTTTCTTATTATTCTCTTAATTTTTCTTGACCTTTAATCGTAAATATCTCCGTTTGACAAATATGGCCTTATCGGATTTTGCAAACAAACTCTTCATTTATAGGATCAATACCATATTGGGGGAAGCTCAAACAGCTGGTTATCGATTGAAGAGTTTGTTCGCAAAAACCGATTAGTCCATTTTTGAAGATTTTGAAGTACGGTCTTTGTCATAAAGTACAAAATAATACCTTTTATATGATATATTGGTCACTACATAAAGGTACAATTTTGAAGTTATAGTCAAAAGAAGCAAAAATTTTCTTATTATTTTCTTTATTTTTCTTGACCTTTAATCGCAAATATCTCCATTTGGCAAATATGGACTTTTTTTTGCAAACAAACTCTTTAATTATTGTATTCATGTATGTGTTTGTTAATTTTTATCTTATTTTCTTCCTGTTAATGTGGTGTTGCTTTATCCATTATCATCATGCTTATTAGTAATTTTTTTATATAAATAGTAGCAGTGCTCTTAGAAACGCCCGTATAAAGCGCCATATACATGCAAATTATTATTATTATCATTTTTACCCTCTCGTGAGCCGTTTGAGCCAGTAAAATCTTTGAATGAGAAAACTAGGTAACGTAAAGGAAAGTGAATTTGGCGATAATGTCGGAATATGTGACAAAAAAAAAAATATGTTCGTTCCAGCTGGTTTGTCTGGCCAACGAAATAGTTGATGGACCAACATCAACCTTAGTCGCCCTGGACCAGAGCTAAAGTCAATCCCTCTTATACAGAGCAACTTGATTCTCCTTCCCCCACTCCAACCCCCCCCCCCCCCCCCCCCATAGGCAGCACGGACGTGGAATTGAAGTCAAGGTATGTTATGTCCCAGTCAAGTCGAGGAAAAACTACGCAGCAACTGCATAATTTCTCCGAGCATCTTGTCGGAAGACCGCAGCGTCGAACCGATCAGTCTCTATTTGAGGCGGTGTGGTGGCGAGCTGAGTTCGGTCGAATCCAGACTGGTAACCCGTGATCTTCGAAAGGCCAGGATCTGCCTTACTTCGGCCGGCATAAATAACACAGCTCTTTCGGTCGACACCGTAGCTGTGGAAAAGGTATTGTCATATGAACTATTTAAAGCCCAAAAGGAGTTATTTGCAAAGTTGAGGAGGAGATAATACCTTGCCTTTAAGTGATTTGCGCAGACAGTGTTCGTATCTCTCCTAAATAACGCGGAATATTAGTCCTTTGCATGCTACATTACTATCCTGGTCGAAAGTGTGTGCATGGTATTTGTGTACATGTGATTCATTGACACAAAACGGGTTCAAAAGTGTTAGCCAGTGGATCGTGACTACTTTATGATAAAGAAGTGAAAAACATGGAATGATCACCGTTTTGTTTTTTAACTCGTAATTCATAATTAACATTTCCCACAAAACGATCCAGACTTAATGTGTTCGCCCGATTTAGACTTAAAAAGTATTGATTTGAATTATAGAAAGGCTGAAAAGAAAATTGCACGGATAGCTGCACTACACAGGTAAGGATCAATACCCTGCCAATACTCAATTGCTCAATTTTTGTTTTAATAGAGGCATGTCATGAAAAGCATAAGAAATCCGCACCCGTCCGCTCCCTTTGCTTTGCAGGACGAAAATGGAGATCTCACAAAGGCCATGTACGTTGTGTCTAACCCTGCTGAGATGAAGCAGCTTTTTGGTATCGGTACTGACGGATTGCAGCACAAATTGGACTCGCTCTGGGAACAGGTCAAAGCAGGCGAAAACAGCGCCCTCACAGAGACGGCCAGCGATCCCGACAACGCATAATAAGTGCAAATTTATTAATTTCACACTTTTTCTTTTCTGCGCTGTACCGTACAGCTGGAGAGATCGGTGCGACGTTGTAATGATAATATTATGTCATGTAATTTAGGCCTTCGTTCATTTGTCGGTGTTCTCTTTAAAATCTAACAAGCGTAAACACATTTACGTCATTATACCCATTGATATAGCTGCGATTAGTTTATGTATGATTACGTAGTTGCGCGTATGGGTTTGTGTGAATAGATGTGTGTAAGTAGAATGACGAGGTCACGTTTACAGTGCATGTGCCTCATACTGTAGATACAAATAACAATGGATATGTGCTGCAATATATCACAGGTATTAAGAAGTTCATTGGAGTGATCCTCTTTGTCGTATTCATCAAATCTCTTTATTATATTGTAACACAACCGGGACCGTTGTGATCGAGGTCGGGACTCTCCTGTCTTGGCATACTTGAAGAACTCAACTCTCTCTCATACATCACCGCATTCGTACGTAAAAGATATCACAAATAAACACACCGGTGATTGTCGCGGTAATTGAATTGTATATGTCACCAGCACTTTACTTGCCTTTATTTTCGGAGAGGGGCGAATAACACATCGGAAAGTATCTCGCGGGGTGGCCCACAGCCCTTCAGCAAACTCACCAACTGCTTGTATACGGACGACCCAAACACTGTCCTTACCCGGCCGTGGCTAGAACGCAACTCCCATTTGTCAGTTGCCGTACAGACTCTTATTCATACCGCGTGCTGTAAACGCACTCCCCGTCCGTACCCATCTCCTCTAAGAGAACGTGCGTACACGCACTATCATGACACCACTTTGTTACACTACCCCCCTCTAAAACAAGTCAGTCCTCTGACGGCGAAATAACAACGATAACAGAAGCGATGGTAAGAAACTACTTTCCTGTCAGTGAAACAACTTTTATCTGACAGCCTTTGTATCTGGCTTCTTTCTGTATAACTATACATAATTCATAACTTCCTCTAAACAAGATGTGATTATGCTTTCTTCAAAACCAACTCGCTCTTTAACAGTCATTCATTAATGGGACAACACACTGAGTAAGCCTATACACATCAATTATCTTACTAAGTTCAAAACATTACAAATATCAAAACCACCACCTGATATATGGCTTTCATACCTGTGGCAAAATTTGGTAACGACTCAGTGTAAAGCCGCATATTCAAATAAGAAGTCAGCCTTTACAGCTAAAGAAACAAGATGGAATTTATAACTTCCTACTCTATCAACAATTTCCATCTTACGCCAAACTCCAATGAACAAGAAAACCACTACACAGGAATGTACTTATTTCCTTGTTTGTTTGTTTGTTTATTTATTCCCGTCACAATCAATCAAACATATACAAATATAAAAAATGATACAATGTTGAAAGCGGCTGGATAAGCCTCACTCAGTAAATATTGCCATCATGGCTTACTGTTTTTCAGGAGGGTCCAGTTACATTTACAAATCATATACTACATAAAACTTCTTATTACACAATTACACACGAACAAATCAAAAACGTCCCCCCCCCCATCCTAACAAAAAAACCCAACATAATCAACTTTAATTAAACTCAAGCCCTGCATAGAGCATTATACCTGTCTATAATCTGTCACCTTTTATAAACGTGTACTTTATACTCTATTACCGTTTCACTCTGTAACATATATAATCTAATAAATATAAAACACAAATCAAATCTATTAACCGGAAAGACCCATTGACGAATGAATATGCTCTTTAATATACCTTTGAAATATATTAAAAGTTGTTGCCTTTTTTACATTAAAAGGAATCACATTAAAGTGAAAGCTCCCTCTATAAGAAATCATTCTCTTACAATAATTAGTCCTTGGTGTTGACATCTTTATGTTATAATCAGATCGCAATAAATATGTATTCTCTTTAACTTGAAAAAATTCACTTAAATAAGGCGGTGCCAATCCATTCAATGATTTATAAACTAATTGAAGAAGATGCTTTCTTCTTCTCGAGACAAGGGAATCCCACTTAAGAATTTCATGCAACCTAGAATTAGAAGTATGAGAAAAAGGATCAATTTTCAAAATGATTCTCCCTGCTCTATTCTGAAGTTTTTGAATCATATCCATTTGTTTCTTTTTGCCAGAATCCCAAACAATATCAGCATAATCTAACTGGGGCAATATGAAAGACTTATATAACATCTTTAAACTTCGTTCATCAATAATACGACTAAGTCTTCCCATAAAGCTTATCATTTTACTCACTCTCCTACAAACATTATCAACTTGCGTATTCCAATTTAACTCTTCATCAACTGTAACACCCAAATACTTAACACACTTCACCTGTTCAAGGCTTTTAGAATTCATACTCAAATTTAACTCATTATACTTATTCAACAATTTTCTATTACCAATTAACATACAAACTGTTTTGTCACTATTCAAACTGAGTCTGTTTGTACACATCCAATCAAAAATATTATTCAAATCATTTTGCAACATCATTTCAACTTTTTGAGGATTTGTGTCAGCAAAATACAATACTGTATCGTCGGCATACAGGTGAATGTTACATGCATCAACTTTATTTATCATGTCATTTATATAAATGACAAACAATAGTGGTCCCAAAATCGATCCTTGAGGGACCCCGTAAGGAATATACTGTTCATTTGATAATGTGTTGTTTAATTGCGTTACAATTCGCCGACCACTTAGATATTCTCTAAACCATTGAATGCTTGTATTACTAACACCTAACTTTACCATTTTATCTAACAATATATCGTGCACCACCGTATCAAAGGCTTTTCGTAAATCGACGAAAACTGCACCAATATAACAATGTTTATCCATTGCATCAAGCCAATCATCCGTGACCTTAATGAGAGCCGTTAACGTTGAATGTAGTCTTCTAAAACCAGACTGTTCTGATGCTATTAAAGCTCTGTGTTTTAAATAATCAGACAACTGCTTATGAATAACTCGTTCCAATAATTTTGAGACTACTGGTAGCAAAGAAATAGGTCGAAAATTATCTGGCTGTCTCCTATCACCCTTTTTAAACAATGGAATTATTTTAGCTACTTTCCATCGGGCGGGTACTACTTTCTCAATAATAGACCTGTTGATTAAATAAGTAAGAGTTGGTGCAATCTCTTCTGCTGCCAATCTAAGTATACTAGAAGATATTCCATCAATACCCGTTGACCGTTTATCTTTAAGTTTCCTAAATTCCAACAAAACTTCATTTTGAGACACACATTTCAATTCAAATTCATTTTCAAATAATTTTTCTTCATTTACAAATAATCTACCTTGCTTTTTAAATGGAATTGATTCAGACAGCGTCTGGCCTACTTTAGCAAAAAATGAATTAAATTCGTCAGCTAATTTCTCATTTTCTTCATAAACTGTTACATTTGAAGATTTTTTACCTGGGAACAACGTTTTCATTGTTTTCCACGCTTGAGCAGTATTACTTTGATCACTCGTTAACTTCTTAACATAATAATTTCTCTTTGCTTTTCTAATTTCTCCTGTTACTTTGTTTCGTAATTGCCTATACTGACTCATCAAATCATCATCCTTCTCTTTGCAAGCTCGTAGTTTCAGCCTATCACGCTTTTTAATGAGTCTATGAATATGAGAATTCATCCAAGGGGAAGGCTGTTGCCGTACTCGCTTTTTTCTAATTGGCATGTGTTTATCAACCACTTGCATCAATAATTCTTCCCATCTGTACACAGCATCATCTAAACTGGGGGACTCTTCAACAGTTTGCCATGGTTGTTGAATAAGATCACGTCTAAAATTATCCATATTTATTTTATTCATATTTCTGTACTCAATATACCGTGGCTCAGCTTTTGGACGATTCCATTTCCAAATCAAGTAACTCATGGAATGATCACTCAAGCCGACATGTATTACTCCGGATGATTTCACATAACTAATGTTGTTTGTAACCATATGGTCTATCAAGGTTGCAGAGCTGTGAGTACGCCTAGTGGGTTCACATGAATTAACTTGTTCCATAGAATACACATTATTCACATTCATATATTTGACACAAGTAGAATTATATTTCATATCCATAATATCACAGTTTACGTCCCCCATAATTATTATATCAGCATTAAAGCTGTCCAGAAATTGAAGTAAGTTTTCATACAATTCTAAAACTTCTAATCTTGCACTTGGTGGCCTATACCAATTCACGAAGAATATGGGTTTTGATTTAAGTGGACATACTTTGATACAGATTGCTTCTAATTTGGATAGGGAAATATGTTCAATGACCTGAAACTCAATACTAGATTTTACATAAATCGCTACGCCACCACCCATGCGGTCTCTGTCTTTACGAATAACTTTGTACATAGGGACAAAAACTTCTTTCTCTATAACACTGTTGTCTAATCTTGTTTCATTTAAAGCAAAAATATCTACATTATTTTCGTTTAGAAACAAACGAACCTCATCGATATTTTTCAACAAACTGGTAATATTCAAATGAATAAACTTTAGACCCTTTTCAGACAACTGTTGATATTTGAGGACCCGACAATTATCATTAACATTTTCAAATTCATGAGAGATATTTATATCATTCACCGTGACCTGTTCAATTTCCTGATTTACTACTTCACTGAATGGTAGTATATCAAATATACATTTTGGGCACAACCAATTCATAAAATGTTGTAACGGGTCATTATAGATAATGTCGGAAATGTTAGCACACGATATGTGAATCCAATTATTACATCCTGTACATAAAAGAGCTTTTTGGTTTGACTTTACAGATTTTTGGCAACAGCTACAAGGATACAGTATCATGAATGAGAAATATGGGCTATGAGATATACAATATAGCAATTGCAAAAGTAAAAAAAGAAAGAGAGAAAAAAAAATACACACACACCAAACCCCACAAAATTACAAAACAAGTGAACTGTTCAAATGTCAAACGATGAAAGGAGAGAGGAGAATGTGTAGGTACTGTTCTCCCTTACTCTAACAGGCAGTCCCATCAACATGCGATGCGCCTCAAGGCTCCCGATGTCTTTCCCGAGCTGGACGCGTCTGATGTCAGTTTGGAGCGCAGGAAGCACATCGCCGGGGCCATCTGACTCCGTGGCATCCTCGGATGTGCTATCCGCCGCCCGTTGTTCCACCTCTCGTAGCGCCCACATTCCCCTTGCCTTGCCAGACAGAGGTGTTTTTCCCCCCTCTTCAACATACTGCCGGGTAATGGGCGACACTCCGATCACAAGCTGGTCTCCACATCCGTCATCCGGGCCGGCATCTCCGGTTTGGTCGACGTTCGAGGGCCGCTCCCTCGTGCCTGACTCCTCCCGTGTTGGCTTTGGGGTCGCTGTGGACCGACCCAGTCTCCTCTGCTCCCCAGTCTCGCGAGTCTTCCGCAGTGGGCTGCTTCTCCTCCGCGGACTCCGGCTTCTGGGGGTCCTCCTATGGGGACTTTTCCTATGGGGGCTCCTCCCTCTACCCGTTGGACTCTTCTCTGCTGGCACGTCGCGATGTGTCTTTTCATGGGCGCGGAGGTTGTCGATCCTTCCATAGCTTCGGTTGCATTCGCGGCACTCAAAACGCCTCGGATGCCTATGCTGACTTTCGATGTGTCTGTGGAGACTTCGGTGGTGGCCGAAGTACTGTTGGCACGTGTAACACTTGAAGTTTCCACCCATAGTGAAACGTGGGAACCTGCATCAAAACAGAAAGAAAGGACCAAGGCTGGTTCCTTCAATTAAAAAACCCAACCTACGTATTATACTTGTAAGCTAAAAGGAACACAAACATCGCATTTATTCATCACATTTCAAAAACCCAATCGTTTTGGGGCCATCCTCTGCCTTGGAGGGTTTCGACTTGGTGCCGGGATAGGCATTCGCCTAGGCGCTGGGGTGGGGATATTCGGTTCGGATTCTTGGTCAGGGGGTATCGTTTCCAATTCGGCATCTGGTGACGTCGGAATATCCTCTCTGATCTCTTCCTCTGTCTCATCCTTCTCGCCGGGAAGGTAGCTTGTTTCTACTTCCGGCTCTTCGATCCAGGATTCTAACGGTTCCCCGTGATAAGGCTTCAACCGGTCTGAGTGAACAACTACCATTTTGCCATTGGGTTTCATTTGAAGTCTGTACACGACGTCGGAGAGCTTATGTGTCACGAGATATGGCCCTTTCCATCTTCGCTGTAGTTTCGGAGACAGTCCCTTTGTCTTTGCGGGGTTGAAGTACCACACGAATTTCCCTACTTGTAAGCCATCCTTTTCTGCTGTCTTGTCATATGTCCGTTTCTGGTGTCTAGCTGCTTTAGCTAAATTCACTCTAGCTCTTTGATGTGCTGTTCTCATCTTCTTTCTCAGCTCGTACGCATAGTCCGACTTCATTTCGGGGTCAATTTCTTCGTCTACTCTGGTTGCTTCAGTAGTAAGATCAATGGGGAGATGTACCTCACGACCTAACATCAACATATTTGGTGACTCTCCTGTTGATTCCTGGGGTGAGGATCGATAGCCAAATACGGCCAGGGGAACTTGTTCGTCCCAGTCACGCTGCTTTCTGGTCGGGTCGATCATCATGGACACCATGGATACGAGCGTACGGTTAAACCTTTCTATGAACCCGTCAGATTTCGGGTTGTACGGCGTTGTGCGAGTTTTGTCGATTCCCAGGATAGAGCACATCTCTGCAAACACTTGAGATTCGAAATTTCGTCCTTGGTCTGCGAGTGCAATACCTGCGGCACTCCGAATCTGCATACAAATTCATGGACAAATTTCTCAGCCACTGTCTTAGCCGTTTGATCCGGGATGGGATATACCGCTACCCATTTTGTAAAGTAGTCCCCTACAACTAGCAGATATTTGTTGCCTCTCTCTGTTTCTGGGAAGGGACCAACGACGTCCAAGGCAACACGTTCCATGGGCATCCCGACTGATCGTTGTTGTAGAGGTGCGCGTCTTGTTCTGACAGGGGACTTCTTGCTGGCACATGTGTTGCACATACGAATGATTGATCTTACGTCTGCATCCATTTTTGGCCAGTGATACCTCAGGCGAACTTTTGCGATTGTTTTCTTGGACCCCAAGTGCCCTCCTGTATGACCGGCATGCAGTTCCCCCACTACTTGCTTCCGGTACTTTTCTGGAAGAATAATCTTCCACTGTATGACATCGCCACTGTCGGATTCCCAACGTCGATGGAGGACGCCTCCTATCATTCCCAATTGGTCCCACATACGCCAGTATGACTTTGCGATGTTTGATTGCGATTCGACATTGGACCAGTCTGGCCGGATACCCTCCTTTTCTTTACACTCGACCACCCATCTGATCGTGTCGTCAGCAAGTTGTGCTTCTCTGAAATCAGAGAGTGTGATGGAGGGCTCCACGTGGACTGCCTTTACCTGCTGGTGGAATTCTGAGTTTGGTACCGGGCTCTCCTTATGTGTTGTGTTTGGCTGAGGACAATCCCCTTTGATGTTATCGCATTGAGTACAATCCCTGCACGGTCGCCTGGAAAGACTGTCAGCGTTCGCATGTGACCTCCCCGCACAATGCACAATGTCAAGGTCATACTCTGAGATGACTTGGAGCCATCTAACCATCTGGCCTTGGACATCTCGGAAGTTCAGAAGCCAGGTGAGAGCTCCATGGTCCGTCCTGATTGTTGTCCGTTGGCCATAAACATATGGCCGGAACTGTTTCAGGAAGACAACGACAGCCAGTAATTCCTTGCGGGTTGTACAATAGTTCTTCTCGGCTTTGTTAAGGGCCCTGCTAGCATAGGAAATGACTCTTTCCTTCCCATCGATCACCTGCGAGAGCACGGCTCCTATGCCCTCGTTACTAGCATCAGTGTCTAACATGTACTCACAGTCAGGGATTGGGTACCCAAAATTGGCGCCTCTTGTAATCGTGCTTTCAACTCTGTGAAAGCAGCCTCGCAAGCTTCGGTCCATGTAAACGGTTGACCTTTCTCGGTCAGTCTGTGTAGAGGGCGAGCGATGTTGGAGAATCCTGCGATGAATCGGCGGTAATATGACGCAAGCCCCAAAAAACTTTGAACTTCCTTCACAGTAGTGGGGGTTGGCCATTCTTTAACCGCTCTGACCTTCTCTGGGTCCGTGGCTATTCCTTGGGCTGAAACGACGTGACCTAGGTAAAGGACACTTTCCTTGAACAAGTGACACTTTTTTGCCTTGAGTTTTAGACCGGACTCTCTCAAGCGCTGGAAGACTGTCGCCAAACGATGTAGTTCCTCTTCGACGGTCTTGGCATATACGATGATATCGTCCAAATAGACCAAGAGAAGATCCCAGTGTAGCCCGGACAAGACACGCTCCATCAACCTTTCGAAAGTGGAGGGCGCATTCGTAAGGCCAAAGGGCATTACGTTCCAACAATACAGACGTCCTCTCACAACGAATGCCGACTTTTTCTTCGCGTCATCGTCAAGCTCGACCTGCCAGTAGCCCGAGGCAAGATCGAGGGTTGAAAACCATTTCGATCCACCAAGGGCATCCAACGAATCGTCTATTCTTGGAATGGGATATGCATCTTTGATCGTGATCTTGTTTAGACGCCGGTAATCAATGCAAAATCTTTTCGTGCCGTCCTTCTTATTCACCAATACAACATTGGAAGCCCACGGGCTATCAGAAGGCTCGATCATGCCAGTGTCTAGCAATTGTTTGATTTGACGATCGATTTCCCTTTGTTCCTTTGGAGGAAATCTTCTGGGGCGTTCCTTGAGAGGTGGGTGATCCCCTGTGTTAATTCCGTGTCGCACTCTGTTCGTGCGCCCGATGTCTACGTCAGATTTTGCAAACACATCCTGATATTCACATAGGAGTTTTGCGATATCTTTGTGGTGTGTTCCTTCGACTCCTTGTTTGGCCCGTTCGTAGAGGTCTCTTAGATGATCAGGCACCTCTTCAATCATTCCGGCATCTGTAGGTTGTGTCTGTTTCTCTTCAACATCAGTAACAGGAGTGACGAATCCAGCAAGGGTACCCCGCTTAACAACGCATTCTTTGTTACTTGGGTTGTAGACTCGGATAGGCAGGGTCGTATCGTCGGCCTCAACTAGTACACGTGCCACTAATATTCCCTTCCGAGCTAGTTCATTGTGCGCAGGCTCAATCAGACCAAGGCCTGTCCTGACCTTGCTAGATCTCACGTGACCTGAAATTAGTGCCTCGTGTCCAGCAGGTATTCTGGTAGTTTCCCCAACTACTACCCTTGCACAGAACGATGTTCCTTGTCCGTTGGTGCATCTGATTCTCTCGCCCTTCAGGTTCAATTCCTTGGACTTCAAATCTAAACTTGCCTGGTTTTGTAGGAGGAAGTCCATACCGAGTATTCCATCGATTTGGCCAGTGTTACCGAAAACAACTTGCAATGACGAGATACAAGCCCCTATTCGAAGTTCGATCCAACCACTTCCTAGTGTTGAAAGCTCACTACCATCTGCGTTCCTAACTCCTGAGATGTTGGTATTCAAATGTGGCCTTTTTACTCTAGGAATACGGTGATACAGCGTGGACGACAATATCGTGTCAGTAGCACCAGTGTCTACCAGGAGCATAGTCTTGATACCCCGTACTTCCACTTCAACGAAAAGGCCACTGCGAGCCACGTCGGGTCGTGTTCGAACAGTTGGTTGTATCTCCGGGACTGTTGGCAACTCATTCATTGTGTCACGATATTTGTTGGCCCCTAGTTCTGATCCAGCCTCCTCTCGGGCCTCTGAGTCGGCTGATCCTCGTTTCCCGAATTTTTGACCTGTTCTTCCTTCAACTTGTTTCCTGTCTTTTGCGGGCAGTCTCGTTGGAAATGCCCTTTCTCATGGCACTTAAAGCACCTCCGATCTGTTCTTGGTGTGTTCCATCTCGGCTGTCCTGTCCACTCCCTGCTTGCTTGTGGTTTGGACTCTAGTCTTTCTCTGATCCACTTCAGTTCCTGTCTCAGCTCGTCTATCTCCGTCAATGAGTTCCTTTCCAGGACTCTGGATTGCTTACATCTCCTTCCAGTCCTTTGTTCCTCCAATCTGTAGAAATTGTCGGTCGCCAGTGCAGCCTGAATGGCTTCGTCCAATGAAGTAGGCTTGGAACGGAAGACTCCCTCTCTGATAGACTGATCCTCGATTGCTTCCGTAAAGTGGGTTCTCGCAAGACGATCCTGTGCTTCCTCTGGTAATTCAGGATAGGCGAGCATGGACAATTCTCTTACCGCTTGGCCCAACTCCTGAATTGTCTCTCTTGGCCCTTGACGGCGGTATCGCAGTTCAAGTAGATAGTTCTCGGCTAGCTGTCCGGGACCGAAACGCTTTTCTAGAAGGCCCACCAGTTCGTGATATGAAAAGCCTAATGTTTCACTGATCTTCCCGCCGAGGGTTTCAGGG